>NW_027671263.1:0-88673 GCF_964165515.1 Mesoplodon bidens
CAGGTAATGCTCTGCACGGCATGCAAAAGTCCCCGCCTGCAACGAAGTGTGATCATAGAAAGGCCCCGTGTGGCCGAAAGTCTCCAGTAGACAGTCAGTGAGTGATGGTAATTGCGCTGTGGGGTCAAGTTGGAAACTGGAGCATGTGAGAGAAGCCCGACTCTCCCCCTTTGGAAAGCAACTTCGATGCAGCTTCCAAGCTGCCTGAACACCACACCACCAGGACACTGTTCACTGCACAGATGCCTCTGAGGAGCAGTGAGCTTTTGCCAAAGAAACCAAACGCTTGCGCTTCCTTCCTGGGAGCTCAGCCCAGAGCATACTGTAGCTAAAGTGCCAACTAAATGTGACCTCTAGTCTCGAGGTAAGGTGCACATTTTCCCTTTACCAGAGGCAGGGGTGCACCAGTTTCCAGGAAGGCTTAGTCAATGGACGGCTTTAGCTTTAGTGTGCCTCACAGCGCTCAAGCCTCTCACGGGGGCATTTCTTTCCAGGGAAGTGCACCGTGTACCAGAAGCCTTCTGAGCACAATCAAGGGATACACGGCTCTGGGACCATCCCTCACTATGCAGGTGAAAGGGCCGGCAACTCATCTGTTCTCTATGGCTAGCGTTCCACAGCTTTGAAACAGCCCCAGGAGCACGGTTCTTGGGCCGGCTTTCTTTCCATGCGGGTCTGCCACGTTGAGGACACCTAAGCTGCCCTGAAAGAAACCACCGGGGCTCCAATCCACTTTGGGGTCTCCTGCTCGACGTCTCTCTAAGTGAGGCAGAAAGTAGACTTTAGGTCCAGCCCGAAATAATGTAGAGATTGACCGTGAGCCTTGCTAGGCATTTGGAACATGCAAAGTCACCTAGGCCTCCTGAGGGCATTTAGAGGATTATGCCATTCAGCACATGCAGAACACACTGCATCCCAATGTTTCATCGCAGAAGGGCGAATTGTGTTCCAAGGGCCTCCTTTGGCTTGTCAGAGAAGAGAGGTATATGTGCTGGGTGATCCGGTGTATAATGGAGAAGCCTGGAAAACGGCAGTATTTTCCCCCTTTTGAAAGGTAGATAGTGGCGGCCTCAAGGCTGACTGAAAGACAGTGCTGTTACCCGTCTTCTAGTCACTGCTAGGAATGCCTCAGGGAAGAAAGTGAGTTTTCTCCTATGAATCCAGGTGGTCGCCTGTGCCTTGCTAGGAGTTCACCCCACCGCTTGCCCTAGCTAAAGTGCGAAGTAAACGTGACCCCCAGGCCTCAAGGTAAGCACGAGCGTTTCCTATCAGCAAAGTGTGCTGTGCAGCCATCTCCATGAACCCTGACTCGATAGAGTGCTTTAAATCCTCTACGGCTCTCCAGAGGCCTCAGAGAGACACGTATGAATTCCCTTCTGAGGGAGAGCGTGGGTGCCGTGAGTCCCCTTTTTGTTTTCCGAGCAACACAGCGCAGAACAGGCTGTTGGGGTCAACCCTTTCTATGCAGAGGGAAAGGCAATGAACTGATCCTCGCTTGCATAGCTTGATTTCTACCGCTGTAAAGCAGCCCCAGGACAACGTTTTTGCCAGTATTACATTCAACGTGGCTCTCCCTCTGTGGAGGCCCTCTGAACTGCACTGAAAGAATCCCTGAGCCTACAGAGCCCCCTGGCAACTCTTACCTGTCATCTCTCTATTGTGACGCAAGGTCCACTGTAGGTCCAGCCTGACAGAAAGAACAGAAAAACCGGTCAACTTGTGAGACTTTTGGACGATCCAAAGTCACCTAGGCCTGACTAAGTCATTAAGCAGGTAATGCTCTGCACGGCATGCAAAAGTCCCCGCCTGCAACGAAGTGTGATCATAGAAAGGCCCCGTGTGGCCGAAAGTCTCCAGTAGACAGTCAGTGAGTGATGGTAATTGCGCTGTGGGGTCAAGTTGGAAACTGGAGCATGTGAGAGAAGCCCGACTCTCCCCCTTTGGAAAGCAACTTCGATGCAGCTTCCAAGCTGCCTGAACACCACACCACCAGGACACTGTTCACTGCACAGATGCCTCTGAGGAGCAGTGAGCTTTTGCCAAAGAAACCAAACGCTTGCGCTTCCTTCCTGGGAGCTCAGCCCAGAGCATACTGTAGCTAAAGTGCCAACTAAATGTGACCTCTAGTCTCGAGGTAAGGTGCACATTTTCCCTTTACCAGAGGCAGGGGTGCACCAGTTTCCAGGAAGGCTTAGTCAATGGACGGCTTTAGCTTTAGTGTGCCTCACAGCGCTCAAGCCTCTCACGGGGGCATTTCTTTCCAGGGAAGTGCACCGTGTACCAGAAGCCTTCTGAGCACAATCAAGGGATACACGGCTCTGGGACCATCCCTCACTATGCAGGTGAAAGGGCCGGCAACTCATCTGTTCTCTATGGCTAGCGTTCCACAGCTTTGAAACAGCCCCAGGAGCACGGTTCTTGGGCCGGCTTTCTTTCCATGCGGGTCTGCCACGTTGAGGACACCTAAGCTGCCCTGAAAGAAACCACCGGGGCTCCAATCCACTTTGGGGTCTCCTGCTCGACGTCTCTCTAAGTGAGGCAGAAAGTAGACTTTAGGTCCAGCCCGAAATAATGTAGAGATTGACCGTGAGCCTTGCTAGGCATTTGGAACATGCAAAGTCACCTAGGCCTCCTGAGGGCATTTAGAGGATTATGCCATTCAGCACATGCAGAACACACTGCATCCCAATGTTTCATCGCAGAAGGGCGAATTGTGTTCCAAGGGCCTCCTTTGGCTTGTCAGAGAAGAGAGGTATATGTGCTGGGTGATCCGGTGTATAATGGAGAAGCCTGGAAAACGGCAGTATTTTCCCCCTTTTGAAAGGTAGATAGTGGCGGCCTCAAGGCTGACTGAAAGACAGTGCTGTTACCCGTCTTCTAGTCACTGCTAGGAATGCCTCAGGGAAGAAAGTGAGTTTTCTCCTATGAATCCAGGTGGTCGCCTGTGCCTTGCTAGGAGTTCACCCCACCGCTTGCCCTAGCTAAAGTGCGAAGTAAACGTGACCCCCAGGCCTCAAGGTAAGCACGAGCGTTTCCTATCAGCAAAGTGTGCTGTGCAGCCATCTCCATGAACCCTGACTCGATAGAGTGCTTTAAATCCTCTACGGCTCTCCAGAGGCCTCAGAGAGACACGTATGAATTCCCTTCTGAGGGAGAGCGTGGGTGCCGTGAGTCCCCTTTTTGTTTTCCGAGCAACACAGCGCAGAACAGGCTGTTGGGGTCAACCCTTTCTATGCAGAGGGAAAGGCAATGAACTGATCCTCGCTTGCATAGCTTGATTTCTACCGCTGTAAAGCAGCCCCAGGACAACGTTTTTGCCAGTATTACATTCAACGTGGCTCTCCCTCTGTGGAGGCCCTCTGAACTGCACTGAAAGAATCCCTGAGCCTACAGAGCCCCCTGGCAACTCTTACCTGTCATCTCTCTATTGTGACGCAAGGTCCACTGTAGGTCCAGCCTGACAGAAAGAACAGAAAAACCGGTCAACTTGTGAGACTTTTGGACGATCCAAAGTCACCTAGGCCTGACTAAGTCATTAAGCAGGTAATGCTCTGCACGGCATGCAAAAGTCCCCGCCTGCAACGAAGTGTGATCATAGAAAGGCCCCGTGTGGCCGAAAGTCTCCAGTAGACAGTCAGTGAGTGATGGTAATTGCGCTGTGGGGTCAAGTTGGAAACTGGAGCATGTGAGAGAAGCCCGACTCTCCCCCTTTGGAAAGCAACTTCGATGCAGCTTCCAAGCTGCCTGAACACCACACCACCAGGACACTGTTCACTGCACAGATGCCTCTGAGGAGCAGTGAGCTTTTGCCAAAGAAACCAAACGCTTGCGCTTCCTTCCTGGGAGCTCAGCCCAGAGCATACTGTAGCTAAAGTGCCAACTAAATGTGACCTCTAGTCTCGAGGTAAGGTGCACATTTTCCCTTTACCAGAGGCAGGGGTGCACCAGTTTCCAGGAAGGCTTAGTCAATGGACGGCTTTAGCTTTAGTGTGCCTCACAGCGCTCAAGCCTCTCACGGGGGCATTTCTTTCCAGGGAAGTGCACCGTGTACCAGAAGCCTTCTGAGCACAATCAAGGGATACACGGCTCTGGGACCATCCCTCACTATGCAGGTGAAAGGGCCGGCAACTCATCTGTTCTCTATGGCTAGCGTTCCACAGCTTTGAAACAGCCCCAGGAGCACGGTTCTTGGGCCGGCTTTCTTTCCATGCGGGTCTGCCACGTTGAGGACACCTAAGCTGCCCTGAAAGAAACCACCGGGGCTCCAATCCACTTTGGGGTCTCCTGCTCGACGTCTCTCTAAGTGAGGCAGAAAGTAGACTTTAGGTCCAGCCCGAAATAATGTAGAGATTGACCGTGAGCCTTGCTAGGCATTTGGAACATGCAAAGTCACCTAGGCCTCCTGAGGGCATTTAGAGGATTATGCCATTCAGCACATGCAGAACACACTGCATCCCAATGTTTCATCGCAGAAGGGCGAATTGTGTTCCAAGGGCCTCCTTTGGCTTGTCAGAGAAGAGAGGTATATGTGCTGGGTGATCCGGTGTATAATGGAGAAGCCTGGAAAACGGCAGTATTTTCCCCCTTTTGAAAGGTAGATAGTGGCGGCCTCAAGGCTGACTGAAAGACAGTGCTGTTACCCGTCTTCTAGTCACTGCTAGGAATGCCTCAGGGAAGAAAGTGAGTTTTCTCCTATGAATCCAGGTGGTCGCCTGTGCCTTGCTAGGAGTTCACCCCACCGCTTGCCCTAGCTAAAGTGCGAAGTAAACGTGACCCCCAGGCCTCAAGGTAAGCACGAGCGTTTCCTATCAGCAAAGTGTGCTGTGCAGCCATCTCCATGAACCCTGACTCGATAGAGTGCTTTAAATCCTCTACGGCTCTCCAGAGGCCTCAGAGAGACACGTATGAATTCCCTTCTGAGGGAGAGCGTGGGTGCCGTGAGTCCCCTTTTTGTTTTCCGAGCAACACAGCGCAGAACAGGCTGTTGGGGTCAACCCTTTCTATGCAGAGGGAAAGGCAATGAACTGATCCTCGCTTGCATAGCTTGATTTCTACCGCTGTAAAGCAGCCCCAGGACAACGTTTTTGCCAGTATTACATTCAACGTGGCTCTCCCTCTGTGGAGGCCCTCTGAACTGCACTGAAAGAATCCCTGAGCCTACAGAGCCCCCTGGCAACTCTTACCTGTCATCTCTCTATTGTGACGCAAGGTCCACTGTAGGTCCAGCCTGACAGAAAGAACAGAAAAACCGGTCAACTTGTGAGACTTTTGGACGATCCAAAGTCACCTAGGCCTGACTAAGTCATTAAGCAGGTAATGCTCTGCACGGCATGCAAAAGTCCCCGCCTGCAACGAAGTGTGATCATAGAAAGGCCCCGTGTGGCCGAAAGTCTCCAGTAGACAGTCAGTGAGTGATGGTAATTGCGCTGTGGGGTCAAGTTGGAAACTGGAGCATGTGAGAGAAGCCCGACTCTCCCCCTTTGGAAAGCAACTTCGATGCAGCTTCCAAGCTGCCTGAACACCACACCACCAGGACACTGTTCACTGCACAGATGCCTCTGAGGAGCAGTGAGCTTTTGCCAAAGAAACCAAACGCTTGCGCTTCCTTCCTGGGAGCTCAGCCCAGAGCATACTGTAGCTAAAGTGCCAACTAAATGTGACCTCTAGTCTCGAGGTAAGGTGCACATTTTCCCTTTACCAGAGGCAGGGGTGCACCAGTTTCCAGGAAGGCTTAGTCAATGGACGGCTTTAGCTTTAGTGTGCCTCACAGCGCTCAAGCCTCTCACGGGGGCATTTCTTTCCAGGGAAGTGCACCGTGTACCAGAAGCCTTCTGAGCACAATCAAGGGATACACGGCTCTGGGACCATCCCTCACTATGCAGGTGAAAGGGCCGGCAACTCATCTGTTCTCTATGGCTAGCGTTCCACAGCTTTGAAACAGCCCCAGGAGCACGGTTCTTGGGCCGGCTTTCTTTCCATGCGGGTCTGCCACGTTGAGGACACCTAAGCTGCCCTGAAAGAAACCACCGGGGCTCCAATCCACTTTGGGGTCTCCTGCTCGACGTCTCTCTAAGTGAGGCAGAAAGTAGACTTTAGGTCCAGCCCGAAATAATGTAGAGATTGACCGTGAGCCTTGCTAGGCATTTGGAACATGCAAAGTCACCTAGGCCTCCTGAGGGCATTTAGAGGATTATGCCATTCAGCACATGCAGAACACACTGCATCCCAATGTTTCATCGCAGAAGGGCGAATTGTGTTCCAAGGGCCTCCTTTGGCTTGTCAGAGAAGAGAGGTATATGTGCTGGGTGATCCGGTGTATAATGGAGAAGCCTGGAAAACGGCAGTATTTTCCCCCTTTTGAAAGGTAGATAGTGGCGGCCTCAAGGCTGACTGAAAGACAGTGCTGTTACCCGTCTTCTAGTCACTGCTAGGAATGCCTCAGGGAAGAAAGTGAGTTTTCTCCTATGAATCCAGGTGGTCGCCTGTGCCTTGCTAGGAGTTCACCCCACCGCTTGCCCTAGCTAAAGTGCGAAGTAAACGTGACCCCCAGGCCTCAAGGTAAGCACGAGCGTTTCCTATCAGCAAAGTTTGCTGTGCAGCCATCTCCATGAACCCTGACTCGATAGAGTGCTTTAAATCCTCTACGGCTCTCCAGAGGCCTCAGAGAGACACGTATGAATTCCCTTCTGAGGGAGAGCGTGGGTGCCGTGAGTCCCCTTTTTGTTTTCCGAGCAACACAGCGCAGAACAGGCTGTTGGGGTCAACCCTTTCTATGCAGAGGGAAAGGCAATGAACTGATCCTCGCTTGCATAGCTTGATTTCTACCGCTGTAAAGCAGCCCCAGGACAACGTTTTTGCCAGTATTACATTCAACGTGGCTCTCCCTCTGTGGAGGCCCTCTGAACTGCACTGAAAGAATCCCTGAGCCTACAGAGCCCCCTGGCAACTCTTACCTGTCATCTCTCTATTGTGACGCAAGGTCCACTGTAGGTCCAGCCTGACAGAAAGAACAGAAAAACCGGTCAACTTGTGAGACTTTTGGACGATCCAAAGTCACCTAGGCCTGACTAAGTCATTAAGCAGGTAATGCTCTGCACGGCATGCAAAAGTCCCCGCCTGCAACGAAGTGTGATCATAGAAAGGCCCCGTGTGGCCGAAAGTCTCCAGTAGACAGTCAGTGAGTGATGGTAATTGCGCTGTGGGGTCAAGTTGGAAACTGGAGCATGTGAGAGAAGCCCGACTCTCCCCCTTTGGAAAGCAACTTCGATGCAGCTTCCAAGCTGCCTGAACACCACACCACCAGGACACTGTTCACTGCACAGATGCCTCTGAGGAGCAGTGAGCTTTTGCCAAAGAAACCAAACGCTTGCGCTTCCTTCCTGGGAGCTCAGCCCAGAGCATACTGTAGCTAAAGTGCCAACTAAATGTGACCTCTAGTCTCGAGGTAAGGTGCACATTTTCCCTTTACCAGAGGCAGGGGTGCACCAGTTTCCAGGAAGGCTTAGTCAATGGACGGCTTTAGCTTTAGTGTGCCTCACAGCGCTCAAGCCTCTCACGGGGGCATTTCTTTCCAGGGAAGTGCACCGTGTACCAGAAGCCTTCTGAGCACAATCAAGGGATACACGGCTCTGGGACCATCCCTCACTATGCAGGTGAAAGGGCCGGCAACTCATCTGTTCTCTATGGCTAGCGTTCCACAGCTTTGAAACAGCCCCAGGAGCACGGTTCTTGGGCCGGCTTTCTTTCCATGCGGGTCTGCCACGTTGAGGACACCTAAGCTGCCCTGAAAGAAACCACCGGGGCTCCAATCCACTTTGGGGTCTCCTGCTCGACGTCTCTCTAAGTGAGGCAGAAAGTAGACTTTAGGTCCAGCCCGAAATAATGTAGAGATTGACCGTGAGCCTTGCTAGGCATTTGGAACATGCAAAGTCACCTAGGCCTCCTGAGGGCATTTAGAGGATTATGCCATTCAGCACATGCAGAACACACTGCATCCCAATGTTTCATCGCAGAAGGGCGAATTGTGTTCCAAGGGCCTCCTTTGGCTTGTCAGAGAAGAGAGGTATATGTGCTGGGTGATCCGGTGTATAATGGAGAAGCCTGGAAAACGGCAGTATTTTCCCCCTTTTGAAAGGTAGATAGTGGCGGCCTCAAGGCTGACTGAAAGACAGTGCTGTTACCCGTCTTCTAGTCACTGCTAGGAATGCCTCAGGGAAGAAAGTGAGTTTTCTCCTATGAATCCAGGTGGTCGCCTGTGCCTTGCTAGGAGTTCACCCCACCGCTTGCCCTAGCTAAAGTGCGAAGTAAACGTGACCCCCAGGCCTCAAGGTAAGCACGAGCGTTTCCTATCAGCAAAGTTTGCTGTGCAGCCATCTCCATGAACCCTGACTCGATAGAGTGCTTTAAATCCTCTACGGCTCTCCAGAGGCCTCAGAGAGACACGTATGAATTCCCTTCTGAGGGAGAGCGTGGGTGCCGTGAGTCCCCTTTTTGTTTTCCGAGCAACACAGCGCAGAACAGGCTGTTGGGGTCAACCCTTTCTATGCAGAGGGAAAGGCAATGAACTGATCCTCGCTTGCATAGCTTGATTTCTACCGCTGTAAAGCAGCCCCAGGACAACGTTTTTGCCAGTATTACATTCAACGTGGCTCTCCCTCTGTGGAGGCCCTCTGAACTGCACTGAAAGAATCCCTGAGCCTACAGAGCCCCCTGGCAACTCTTACCTGTCATCTCTCTATTGTGACGCAAGGTCCACTGTAGGTCCAGCCTGACAGAAAGAACAGAAAAACCGGTCAACTTGTGAGACTTTTGGACGATCCAAAGTCACCTAGGCCTGACTAAGTCATTAAGCAGGTAATGCTCTGCACGGCATGCAAAAGTCCCCGCCTGCAACGAAGTGTGATCATAGAAAGGCCCCGTGTGGCCGAAAGTCTCCAGTAGACAGTCAGTGAGTGATGGTAATTGCGCTGTGGGGTCAAGTTGGAAACTGGAGCATGTGAGAGAAGCCCGACTCTCCCCCTTTGGAAAGCAACTTCGATGCAGCTTCCAAGCTGCCTGAACACCACACCACCAGGACACTGTTCACTGCACAGATGCCTCTGAGGAGCAGTGAGCTTTTGCCAAAGAAACCAAACGCTTGCGCTTCCTTCCTGGGAGCTCAGCCCAGAGCATACTGTAGCTAAAGTGCCAACTAAATGTGACCTCTAGTCTCGAGGTAAGGTGCACATTTTCCCTTTACCAGAGGCAGGGGTGCACCAGTTTCCAGGAAGGCTTAGTCAATGGACGGCTTTAGCTTTAGTGTGCCTCACAGCGCTCAAGCCTCTCACGGGGGCATTTCTTTCCAGGGAAGTGCACCGTGTACCAGAAGCCTTCTGAGCACAATCAAGGGATACACGGCTCTGGGACCATCCCTCACTATGCAGGTGAAAGGGCCGGCAACTCATCTGTTCTCTATGGCTAGCGTTCCACAGCTTTGAAACAGCCCCAGGAGCACGGTTCTTGGGCCGGCTTTCTTTCCATGCGGGTCTGCCACGTTGAGGACACCTAAGCTGCCCTGAAAGAAACCACCGGGGCTCCAATCCACTTTGGGGTCTCCTGCTCGACGTCTCTCTAAGTGAGGCAGAAAGTAGACTTTAGGTCCAGCCCGAAATAATGTAGAGATTGACCGTGAGCCTTGCTAGGCATTTGGAACATGCAAAGTCACCTAGGCCTCCTGAGGGCATTTAGAGGATTATGCCATTCAGCACATGCAGAACACACTGCATCCCAATGTTTCATCGCAGAAGGGCGAATTGTGTTCCAAGGGCCTCCTTTGGCTTGTCAGAGAAGAGAGGTATATGTGCTGGGTGATCCGGTGTATAATGGAGAAGCCTGGAAAACGGCAGTATTTTCCCCCTTTTGAAAGGTAGATAGTGGCGGCCTCAAGGCTGACTGAAAGACAGTGCTGTTACCCGTCTTCTAGTCACTGCTAGGAATGCCTCAGGGAAGAAAGTGAGTTTTCTCCTATGAATCCAGGTGGTCGCCTGTGCCTTGCTAGGAGTTCACCCCACCGCTTGCCCTAGCTAAAGTGCGAAGTAAACGTGACCCCCAGGCCTCAAGGTAAGCACGAGCGTTTCCTATCAGCAAAGTGTGCTGTGCAGCCATCTCCATGAACCCTGACTCGATAGAGTGCTTTAAATCCTCTACGGCTCTCCAGAGGCCTCAGAGAGACACGTATGAATTCCCTTCTGAGGGAGAGCGTGGGTGCCGTGAGTCCCCTTTTTGTTTTCCGAGCAACACAGCGCAGAACAGGCTGTTGGGGTCAACCCTTTCTATGCAGAGGGAAAGGCAATGAACTGATCCTCGCTTGCATAGCTTGATTTCTACCGCTGTAAAGCAGCCCCAGGACAACGTTTTTGCCAGTATTACATTCAACGTGGCTCTCCCTCTGTGGAGGCCCTCTGAACTGCACTGAAAGAATCCCTGAGCCTACAGAGCCCCCTGGCAACTCTTACCTGTCATCTCTCTATTGTGACGCAAGGTCCACTGTAGGTCCAGCCTGACAGAAAGAACAGAAAAACCGGTCAACTTGTGAGACTTTTGGACGATCCAAAGTCACCTAGGCCTGACTAAGTCATTAAGCAGGTAATGCTCTGCACGGCATGCAAAAGTCCCCGCCTGCAACGAAGTGTGATCATAGAAAGGCCCCGTGTGGCCGAAAGTCTCCAGTAGACAGTCAGTGAGTGATGGTAATTGCGCTGTGGGGTCAAGTTGGAAACTGGAGCATGTGAGAGAAGCCCGACTCTCCCCCTTTGGAAAGCAACTTCGATGCAGCTTCCAAGCTGCCTGAACACCACACCACCAGGACACTGTTCACTGCACAGATGCCTCTGAGGAGCAGTGAGCTTTTGCCAAAGAAACCAAACGCTTGCGCTTCCTTCCTGGGAGCTCAGCCCAGAGCATACTGTAGCTAAAGTGCCAACTAAATGTGACCTCTAGTCTCGAGGTAAGGTGCACATTTTCCCTTTACCAGAGGCAGGGGTGCACCAGTTTCCAGGAAGGCTTAGTCAATGGACGGCTTTAGCTTTAGTGTGCCTCACAGCGCTCAAGCCTCTCACGGGGGCATTTCTTTCCAGGGAAGTGCACCGTGTACCAGAAGCCTTCTGAGCACAATCAAGGGATACACGGCTCTGGGACCATCCCTCACTATGCAGGTGAAAGGGCCGGCAACTCATCTGTTCTCTATGGCTAGCGTTCCACAGCTTTGAAACAGCCCCAGGAGCACGGTTCTTGGGCCGGCTTTCTTTCCATGCGGGTCTGCCACGTTGAGGACACCTAAGCTGCCCTGAAAGAAACCACCGGGGCTCCAATCCACTTTGGGGTCTCCTGCTCGACGTCTCTCTAAGTGAGGCAGAAAGTAGACTTTAGGTCCAGCCCGAAATAATGTAGAGATTGACCGTGAGCCTTGCTAGGCATTTGGAACATGCAAAGTCACCTAGGCCTCCTGAGGGCATTTAGAGGATTATGCCATTCAGCACATGCAGAACACACTGCATCCCAATGTTTCATCGCAGAAGGGCGAATTGTGTTCCAAGGGCCTCCTTTGGCTTGTCAGAGAAGAGAGGTATATGTGCTGGGTGATCCGGTGTATAATGGAGAAGCCTGGAAAACGGCAGTATTTTCCCCCTTTTGAAAGGTAGATAGTGGCGGCCTCAAGGCTGACTGAAAGACAGTGCTGTTACCCGTCTTCTAGTCACTGCTAGGAATGCCTCAGGGAAGAAAGTGAGTTTTCTCCTATGAATCCAGGTGGTCGCCTGTGCCTTGCTAGGAGTTCACCCCACCGCTTGCCCTAGCTAAAGTGCGAAGTAAACGTGACCCCCAGGCCTCAAGGTAAGCACGAGCGTTTCCTATCAGCAAAGTGTGCTGTGCAGCCATCTCCATGAACCCTGACTCGATAGAGTGCTTTAAATCCTCTACGGCTCTCCAGAGGCCTCAGAGAGACACGTATGAATTCCCTTCTGAGGGAGAGCGTGGGTGCCGTGAGTCCCCTTTTTGTTTTCCGAGCAACACAGCGCAGAACAGGCTGTTGGGGTCAACCCTTTCTATGCAGAGGGAAAGGCAATGAACTGATCCTCGCTTGCATAGCTTGATTTCTACCGCTGTAAAGCAGCCCCAGGACAACGATTTTGCCAGTATTACATTCAACGTGGCTCTCCCTCTGTGGAGGCCCTCTGAACTGCACTGAAAGAATCCCTGAGCCTACAGAGCCCCCTGGCAACTCTTACCTGTCATCTCTCTATTGTGACGCAAGGTCCACTGTAGGTCCAGCCTGACAGAAAGAACAGAAAAACCGGTCAACTTGTGAGACTTTTGGACGATCCAAAGTCACCTAGGCCTGACTAAGTCATTAAGCAGGTAATGCTCTGCACGGCATGCAAAAGTCCCCGCCTGCAACGAAGTGTGATCATAGAAAGGCCCCGTGTGGCCGAAAGTCTCCAGTAGACAGTCAGTGAGTGATGGTAATTGCGCTGTGGGGTCAAGTTGGAAACTGGAGCATGTGAGAGAAGCCCGACTCTCCCCCTTTGGAAAGCAACTTCGATGCAGCTTCCAAGCTGCCTGAACACCACACCACCAGGACACTGTTCACTGCACAGATGCCTCTGAGGAGCAGTGAGCTTTTGCCAAAGAAACCAAACGCTTGCGCTTCCTTCCTGGGAGCTCAGCCCAGAGCATACTGTAGCTAAAGTGCCAACTAAATGTGACCTCTAGTCTCGAGGTAAGGTGCACATTTTCCCTTTACCAGAGGCAGGGGTGCACCAGTTTCCAGGAAGGCTTAGTCAATGGACGGCTTTAGCTTTAGTGTGCCTCACAGCGCTCAAGCCTCTCACGGGGGCATTTCTTTCCAGGGAAGTGCACCGTGTACCAGAAGCCTTCTGAGCACAATCAAGGGATACACGGCTCTGGGACCATCCCTCACTATGCAGGTGAAAGGGCCGGCAACTCATCTGTTCTCTATGGCTAGCGTTCCACAGCTTTGAAACAGCCCCAGGAGCACGGTTCTTGGGCCGGCTTTCTTTCCATGCGGGTCTGCCACGTTGAGGACACCTAAGCTGCCCTGAAAGAAACCACCGGGGCTCCAATCCACTTTGGGGTCTCCTGCTCGACGTCTCTCTAAGTGAGGCAGAAAGTAGACTTTAGGTCCAGCCCGAAATAATGTAGAGATTGACCGTGAGCCTTGCTAGGCATTTGGAACATGCAAAGTCACCTAGGCCTCCTGAGGGCATTTAGAGGATTATGCCATTCAGCACATGCAGAACACACTGCATCCCAATGTTTCATCGCAGAAGGGCGAATTGTGTTCCAAGGGCCTCCTTTGGCTTGTCAGAGAAGAGAGGTATATGTGCTGGGTGATCCGGTGTATAATGGAGAAGCCTGGAAAACGGCAGTATTTTCCCCCTTTTGAAAGGTAGATAGTGGCGGCCTCAAGGCTGACTGAAAGACAGTGCTGTTACCCGTCTTCTAGTCACTGCTAGGAATGCCTCAGGGAAGAAAGTGAGTTTTCTCCTATGAATCCAGGTGGTCGCCTGTGCCTTGCTAGGAGTTCACCCCACCGCTTGCCCTAGCTAAAGTGCGAAGTAAACGTGACCCCCAGGCCTCAAGGTAAGCACGAGCGTTTCCTATCAGCAAAGTGTGCTGTGCAGCCATCTCCATGAACCCTGACTCGATAGAGTGCTTTAAATCCTCTACGGCTCTCCAGAGGCCTCAGAGAGACACGTATGAATTCCCTTCTGAGGGAGAGCGTGGGTGCCGTGAGTCCCCTTTTTGTTTTCCGAGCAACACAGCGCAGAACAGGCTGTTGGGGTCAACCCTTTCTATGCAGAGGGAAAGGCAATGAACTGATCCTCGCTTGCATAGCTTGATTTCTACCGCTGTAAAGCAGCCCCAGGACAACGATTTTGCCAGTATTACATTCAACGTGGCTCTCCCTCTGTGGAGGCCCTCTGAACTGCACTGAAAGAATCCCTGAGCCTACAGAGCCCCCTGGCAACTCTTACCTGTCATCTCTCTATTGTGACGCAAGGTCCACTGTAGGTCCAGCCTGACAGAAAGAACAGAAAAACCGGTCAACTTGTGAGACTTTTGGACGATCCAAAGTCACCTAGGCCTGACTAAGTCATTAAGCAGGTAATGCTCTGCACGGCATGCAAAAGTCCCCGCCTGCAACGAAGTGTGATCATAGAAAGGCCCCGTGTGGCCGAAAGTCTCCAGTAGACAGTCAGTGAGTGATGGTAATTGCGCTGTGGGGTCAAGTTGGAAACTGGAGCATGTGAGAGAAGCCCGACTCTCCCCCTTTGGAAAGCAACTTCGATGCAGCTTCCAAGCTGCCTGAACACCACACCACCAGGACACTGTTCACTGCACAGATGCCTCTGAGGAGCAGTGAGCTTTTGCCAAAGAAACCAAACGCTTGCGCTTCCTTCCTGGGAGCTCAGCCCAGAGCATACTGTAGCTAAAGTGCCAACTAAATGTGACCTCTAGTCTCGAGGTAAGGTGCACATTTTCCCTTTACCAGAGGCAGGGGTGCACCAGTTTCCAGGAAGGCTTAGTCAATGGACGGCTTTAGCTTTAGTGTGCCTCACAGCGCTCAAGCCTCTCACGGGGGCATTTCTTTCCAGGGAAGTGCACCGTGTACCAGAAGCCTTCTGAGCACAATCAAGGGATACACGGCTCTGGGACCATCCCTCACTATGCAGGTGAAAGGGCCGGCAACTCATCTGTTCTCTATGGCTAGCGTTCCACAGCTTTGAAACAGCCCCAGGAGCACGGTTCTTGGGCCGGCTTTCTTTCCATGCGGGTCTGCCACGTTGAGGACACCTAAGCTGCCCTGAAAGAAACCACCGGGGCTCCAATCCACTTTGGGGTCTCCTGCTCGACGTCTCTCTAAGTGAGGCAGAAAGTAGACTTTAGGTCCAGCCCGAAATAATGTAGAGATTGACCGTGAGCCTTGCTAGGCATTTGGAACATGCAAAGTCACCTAGGCCTCCTGAGGGCATTTAGAGGATTATGCCATTCAGCACATGCAGAACACACTGCATCCCAATGTTTCATCGCAGAAGGGCGAATTGTGTTCCAAGGGCCTCCTTTGGCTTGTCAGAGAAGAGAGGTATATGTGCTGGGTGATCCGGTGTATAATGGAGAAGCCTGGAAAACGGCAGTATTTTCCCCCTTTTGAAAGGTAGATAGTGGCGGCCTCAAGGCTGACTGAAAGACAGTGCTGTTACCCGTCTTCTAGTCACTGCTAGGAATGCCTCAGGGAAGAAAGTGAGTTTTCTCCTATGAATCCAGGTGGTCGCCTGTGCCTTGCTAGGAGTTCACCCCACCGCTTGCCCTAGCTAAAGTGCGAAGTAAACGTGACCCCCAGGCCTCAAGGTAAGCACGAGCGTTTCCTATCAGCAAAGTGTGCTGTGCAGCCATCTCCATGAACCCTGACTCGATAGAGTGCTTTAAATCCTCTACGGCTCTCCAGAGGCCTCAGAGAGACACGTAGGAATTCCCTTCTGAGGGAGAGCGTGGGTGCCGTGAGTCCCCTTTTTGTTTTCCGAGCAACACAGCGCAGAACAGGCTGTTGGGGTCAACCCTTTCTATGCAGAGGGAAAGGCAATGAACTGATCCTCGCTTGCATAGCTTGATTTCTACCGCTGTAAAGCAGCCCCAGGACAACGATTTTGCCAGTATTACATTCAACGTGGCTCTCCCTCTGTGGAGGCCCTCTGAACTGCACTGAAAGAATCCCTGAGCCTACAGAGCCCCCTGGCAACTCTTACCTGTCATCTCTCTATTGTGACGCAAGGTCCACTGTAGGTCCAGCCTGACAGAAAGAACAGAAAAACCGGTCAACTTGTGAGACTTTTGGACGATCCAAAGTCACCTAGGCCTGACTAAGTCATTAAGCAGGTAATGCTCTGCACGGCATGCAAAAGTCCCCGCCTGCAACGAAGTGTGATCATAGAAAGGCCCCGTGTGGCCGAAAGTCTCCAGTAGACAGTCAGTGAGTGATGGTAATTGCGCTGTGGGGTCAAGTTGGAAACTGGAGCATGTGAGAGAAGCCCGACTCTCCCCCTTTGGAAAGCAACTTCGATGCAGCTTCCAAGCTGCCTGAACACCACACCACCAGGACACTGTTCACTGCACAGATGCCTCTGAGGAGCAGTGAGCTTTTGCCAAAGAAACCAAACGCTTGCGCTTCCTTCCTGGGAGCTCAGCCCAGAGCATACTGTAGCTAAAGTGCCAACTAAATGTGACCTCTAGTCTCGAGGTAAGGTGCACATTTTCCCTTTACCAGAGGCAGGGGTGCACCAGTTTCCAGGAAGGCTTAGTCAATGGACGGCTTTAGCTTTAGTGTGCCTCACAGCGCTCAAGCCTCTCACGGGGGCATTTCTTTCCAGGGAAGTGCACCGTGTACCAGAAGCCTTCTGAGCACAATCAAGGGATACACGGCTCTGGGACCATCCCTCACTATGCAGGTGAAAGGGCCGGCAACTCATCTGTTCTCTATGGCTAGCGTTCCACAGCTTTGAAACAGCCCCAGGAGCACGGTTCTTGGGCCGGCTTTCTTTCCATGCAGGTCTGCCACGTTGAGGACACCTAAGCTGCCCTGAAAGAAACCACCGGGGCTCCAATCCACTTTGGGGTCTCCTGCTCGACGTCTCTCTAAGTGAGGCAGAAAGTAGACTTTAGGTCCAGCCCGAAATAATGTAGAGATTGACCGTGAGCCTTGCTAGGCATTTGGAACATGCAAAGTCACCTAGGCCTCCTGAGGGCATTTAGAGGATTATGCCATTCAGCACATGCAGAACACACTGCATCCCAATGTTTCATCGCAGAAGGGCGAATTGTGTTCCAAGGGCCTCCTTTGGCTTGTCAGAGAAGAGAGGTATATGTGCTGGGTGATCCGGTGTATAATGGAGAAGCCTGGAAAACGGCAGTATTTTCCCCCTTTTGAAAGGTAGATAGTGGCGGCCTCAAGGCTGACTGAAAGACAGTGCTGTTACCCGTCTTCTAGTCACTGCTAGGAATGCCTCAGGGAAGAAAGTGAGTTTTCTCCTATGAATCCAGGTGGTCGCCTGTGCCTTGCTAGGAGTTCACCCCACCGCTTGCCCTAGCTAAAGTGCGAAGTAAACGTGACCCCCAGGCCTCAAGGTAAGCACGAGCGTTTCCTATCAGCAAAGTGTGCTGTGCAGCCATCTCCATGAACCCTGACTCGATAGAGTGCTTTAAATCCTCTACGGCTCTCCAGAGGCCTCAGAGAGACACGTATGAATTCCCTTCTGAGGGAGAGCGTGGGTGCCGTGAGTCCCCTTTCTGTTTTCCGAGCAACACAGCGCAGAACAGGCTGTTGGGGTCAACCTTTTCTATGCAGAGGGAAAGGCAATGAACTGATCCTCGCTTGCATAGCTTGATTTCTACCGCTGTAAAGCAGCCCCAGGACAACGTTTTTGCCAGTATTACATTCAACGTGGCTCTCCCTCTGTGGAGGCCCTCTGAACTGCACTGAAAGAATCCCTGAGCCTACAGAGCCCCCTGGCAACTCTTACCTGTCATCTCTCTATTGTGACGCAAGGTCCACTGTAGGTCCAGCCTGACAGAAAGAACAGAAAAACCGGTCAACTTGTGAGACTTTTGGACGATCCAAAGTCACCTAGGCCTGACTAAGTCATTAAGCAGGTAATGCTCTGCACGGCATGCAAAAGTCCCCGCCTGCAACGAAGTGTGATCATAGAAAGGCCCCGTGTGGCCGAAAGTCTCCAGTAGACAGTCAGTGAGTGATGGTAATTGCGCTGTGGGGTCAAGTTGGAAACTGGAGCATGTGAGAGAAGCCCGACTCTCCCCCTTTGGAAAGCAACTTCGATGCAGCTTCCAAGCTGCCTGAACACCACACCACCAGGACACTGTTCACTGCACAGATGCCTCTGAGGAGCAGTGAGCTTTTGCCAAAGAAACCAAACGCTTGCGCTTCCTTCCTGGGAGCTCAGCCCAGAGCATACTGTAGCTAAAGTGCCAACTAAATGTGACCTCTAGTCTCGAGGTAAGGTGCACATTTTCCCTTTACCAGAGGCAGGGGTGCACCAGTTTCCAGGAAGGCTTAGTCAATGGACGGCTTTAGCTTTAGTGTGCCTCACAGCGCTCAAGCCTCTCACGGGGGCATTTCTTTCCAGGGAAGTGCACCGTGTACCAGAAGCCTTCTGAGCACAATCAAGGGATACACGGCTCTGGGACCATCCCTCACTATGCAGGTGAAAGGGCCGGCAACTCATCTGTTCTCTATGGCTAGCGTTCCACAGCTTTGAAACAGCCCCAGGAGCACGGTTCTTGGGCCGGCTTTCTTTCCATGCGGGTCTGCCACGTTGAGGACACCTAAGCTGCCCTGAAAGAAACCACCGGGGCTCCAATCCACTTTGGGGTCTCCTGCTCGACGTCTCTCTAAGTGAGGCAGAAAGTAGACTTTAGGTCCAGCCCGAAATAATGTAGAGATTGACCGTGAGCCTTGCTAGGCATTTGGAACATGCAAAGTCACCTAGGCCTCCTGAGGGCATTTAGAGGATTATGCCATTCAGCACATGCAGAACACACTGCATCCCAATGTTTCATCGCAGAAGGGCGAATTGTGTTCCAAGGGCCTCCTTTGGCTTGTCAGAGAAGAGAGGTATATGTGCTGGGTGATCCGGTGTATAATGGAGAAGCCTGGAAAACGGCAGTATTTTCCCCCTTTTGAAAGGTAGATAGTGGCGGCCTCAAGGCTGACTGAAAGACAGTGCTGTTACCCGTCTTCTAGTCACTGCTAGGAATGCCTCAGGGAAGAAAGTGAGTTTTCTCCTATGAATCCAGGTGGTCGCCTGTGCCTTGCTAGGAGTTCACCCCACCGCTTGCCCTAGCTAAAGTGCGAAGTAAACGTGACCCCCAGGCCTCAAGGTAAGCACGAGCGTTTCCTATCAGCAAAGTGTGCTGTGCAGCCATCTCCATGAACCCTGACTCGATAGAGTGCTTTAAATCCTCTACGGCTCTCCAGAGGCCTCAGAGAGACACGTATGAATTCCCTTCTGAGGGAGAGCGTGGGTGCCGTGAGTCCCCTTTCTGTTTTCCGAGCAACACAGCGCAGAACAGGCTGTTGGGGTCAACCTTTTCTATGCAGAGGGAAAGGCAATGAACTGATCCTCGCTTGCATAGCTTGATTTCTACCGCTGTAAAGCAGCCCCAGGACAACGTTTTTGCCAGTATTACATTCAACGTGGCTCTCCCTCTGTGGAGGCCCTCTGAACTGCACTGAAAGAATCCCTGAGCCTACAGAGCCCCCTGGCAACTCTTACCTGTCATCTCTCTATTGTGACGCAAGGTCCACTGTAGGTCCAGCCTGACAGAAAGAACAGAAAAACCGGTCAACTTGTGAGACTTTTGGACGATCCAAAGTCACCTAGGCCTGACTAAGTCATTAAGCAGGTAATGCTCTGCACGGCATGCAAAAGTCCCCGCCTGCAACGAAGTGTGATCATAGAAAGGCCCCGTGTGGCCGAAAGTCTCCAGTAGACAGTCAGTGAGTGATGGTAATTGCGCTGTGGGGTCAAGTTGGAAACTGGAGCATGTGAGAGAAGCCCGACTCTCCCCCTTTGGAAAGCAACTTCGATGCAGCTTCCAAGCTGCCTGAACACCACACCACCAGGACACTGTTCACTGCACAGATGCCTCTGAGGAGCAGTGAGCTTTTGCCAAAGAAACCAAACGCTTGCGCTTCCTTCCTGGGAGCTCAGCCCAGAGCATACTGTAGCTAAAGTGCCAACTAAATGTGACCTCTAGTCTCGAGGTAAGGTGCACATTTTCCCTTTACCAGAGGCAGGGGTGCACCAGTTTCCAGGAAGGCTTAGTCAATGGACGGCTTTAGCTTTAGTGTGCCTCACAGCGCTCAAGCCTCTCACGGGGGCATTTCTTTCCAGGGAAGTGCACCGTGTACCAGAAGCCTTCTGAGCACAATCAAGGGATACACGGCTCTGGGACCATCCCTCACTATGCAGGTGAAAGGGCCGGCAACTCATCTGTTCTCTATGGCTAGCGTTCCACAGCTTTGAAACAGCCCCAGGAGCACGGTTCTTGGGCCGGCTTTCTTTCCATGCGGGTCTGCCACGTTGAGGACACCTAAGCTGCCCTGAAAGAAACCACCGGGGCTCCAATCCACTTTGGGGTCTCCTGCTCGACGTCTCTCTAAGTGAGGCAGAAAGTAGACTTTAGGTCCAGCCCGAAATAATGTAGAGATTGACCGTGAGCCTTGCTAGGCATTTGGAACATGCAAAGTCACCTAGGCCTCCTGAGGGCATTTAGAGGATTATGCCATTCAGCACATGCAGAACACACTGCATCCCAATGTTTCATCGCAGAAGGGCGAATTGTGTTCCAAGGGCCTCCTTTGGCTTGTCAGAGAAGAGAGGTATATGTGCTGGGTGATCCGGTGTATAATGGAGAAGCCTGGAAAACGGCAGTATTTTCCCCCTTTTGAAAGGTAGATAGTGGCGGCCTCAAGGCTGACTGAAAGACAGTGCTGTTACCCGTCTTCTAGTCACTGCTAGGAATGCCTCAGGGAAGAAAGTGAGTTTTCTCCTATGAATCCAGGTGGTCGCCTGTGCCTTGCTAGGAGTTCACCCCACCGCTTGCCCTAGCTAAAGTGCGAAGTAAACGTGACCCCCAGGCCTCAAGGTAAGCACGAGCGTTTCCTATCAGCAAAGTGTGCTGTGCAGCCATCTCCATGAACCCTGACTCGATAGAGTGCTTTAAATCCTCTACGGCTCTCCAGAGGCCTCAGAGAGACACGTATGAATTCCCTTCTGAGGGAGAGCGTGGGTGCCGTGAGTCCCCTTTCTGTTTTCCGAGCAACACAGCGCAGAACAGGCTGTTGGGGTCAACCCTTTCTATGCAGAGGGAAAGGCAATGAACTGATCCTCGCTTGCATAGCTTGATTTCTACCGCTGTAAAGCAGCCCCAGGACAACGTTTTTGCCAGTATTACATTCAACGTGGCTCTCCCTCTGTGGAGGCCCTCTGAACTGCACTGAAAGAATCCCTGAGCCTACAGAGCCCCCTGGCAACTCTTACCTGTCATCTCTCTATTGTGACGCAAGGTCCACTGTAGGTCCAGCCTGACAGAAAGAACAGAAAAACCGGTCAACTTGTGAGACTTTTGGACGATCCAAAGTCACCTAGGCCTGACTAAGTCATTAAGCAGGTAATGCTCTGCACGGCATGCAAAAGTCCCCGCCTGCAACGAAGTGTGATCATAGAAAGGCCCCGTGTGGCCGAAAGTCTCCAGTAGACAGTCAGTGAGTGATGGTAATTGCGCTGTGGGGTCAAGTTGGAAACTGGAGCATGTGAGAGAAGCCCGACTCTCCCCCTTTGGAAAGCAACTTCGATGCAGCTTCCAAGCTGCCTGAACACCACACCACCAGGACACTGTTCACTGCACAGATGCCTCTGAGGAGCAGTGAGCTTTTGCCAAAGAAACCAAACGCTTGCGCTTCCTTCCTGGGAGCTCAGCCCAGAGCATACTGTAGCTAAAGTGCCAACTAAATGTGACCTCTAGTCTCGAGGTAAGGTGCACATTTTCCCTTTACCAGAGGCAGGGGTGCACCAGTTTCCAGGAAGGCTTAGTCAATGGACGGCTTTAGCTTTAGTGTGCCTCACAGCGCTCAAGCCTCTCACGGGGGCATTTCTTTCCAGGGAAGTGCACCGTGTACCAGAAGCCTTCTGAGCACAATCAAGGGATACACGGCTCTGGGACCATCCCTCACTATGCAGGTGAAAGGGCCGGCAACTCATCTGTTCTCTATGGCTAGCGTTCCACAGCTTTGAAACAGCCCCAGGAGCACGGTTCTTGGGCCGGCTTTCTTTCCATGCGGGTCTGCCACGTTGAGGACACCTAAGCTGCCCTGAAAGAAACCACCGGGGCTCCAATCCACTTTGGGGTCTCCTGCTCGACGTCTCTCTAAGTGAGGCAGAAAGTAGACTTTAGGTCCAGCCCGAAATAATGTAGAGATTGACCGTGAGCCTTGCTAGGCATTTGGAACATGCAAAGTCACCTAGGCCTCCTGAGGGCATTTAGAGGATTATGCCATTCAGCACATGCAGAACACACTGCATCCCAATGTTTCATCGCAGAAGGGCGAATTGTGTTCCAAGGGCCTCCTTTGGCTTGTCAGAGAAGAGAGGTATATGTGCTGGGTGATCCGGTGTATAATGGAGAAGCCTGGAAAACGGCAGTATTTTCCCCCTTTTGAAAGGTAGATAGTGGCGGCCTCAAGGCTGACTGAAAGACAGTGCTGTTACCCGTCTTCTAGTCACTGCTAGGAATGCCTCAGGGAAGAAAGTGAGTTTTCTCCTATGAATCCAGGTGGTCGCCTGTGCCTTGCTAGGAGTTCACCCCACCGCTTGCCCTAGCTAAAGTGCGAAGTAAACGTGACCCCCAGGCCTCAAGGTAAGCACGAGCGTTTCCTATCAGCAAAGTGTGCTGTGCAGCCATCTCCATGAACCCTGACTCGATAGAGTGCTTTAAATCCTCTACGGCTCTCCAGAGGCCTCAGAGAGACACGTATGAATTCCCTTCTGAGGGAGAGCGTGGGTGCCGTGAGTCCCCTTTTTGTTTTCCGAGCAACACAGCGCAGAACAGGCTGTTGGGGTCAACCCTTTCTATGCAGAGGGAAAGGCAATGAACTGATCCTCGCTTGCATAGCTTGATTTCTACCGCTGTAAAGCAGCCCCAGGACAACGTTTTTGCCAGTATTACATTCAACGTGGCTCTCCCTCTGTGGAGGCCCTCTGAACTGCACTGAAAGAATCCCTGAGCCTACAGAGCCCCCTGGCAACTCTTACCTGTCATCTCTCTATTGTGACGCAAGGTCCACTGTAGGTCCAGCCTGACAGAAAGAACAGAAAAACCGGTCAACTTGTGAGACTTTTGGACGATCCAAAGTCACCTAGGCCTGACTAAGTCATTAAGCAGGTAATGCTCTGCACGGCATGCAAAAGTCCCCGCCTGCAACGAAGTGTGATCATAGAAAGGCCCCGTGTGGCCGAAAGTCTCCAGTAGACAGTCAGTGAGTGATGGTAATTGCGCTGTGGGGTCAAGTTGGAAACTGGAGCATGTGAGAGAAGCCCGACTCTCCCCCTTTGGAAAGCAACTTCGATGCAGCTTCCAAGCTGCCTGAACACCACACCACCAGGACACTGTTCACTGCACAGATGCCTCTGAGGAGCAGTGAGCTTTTGCCAAAGAAACCAAACGCTTGCGCTTCCTTCCTGGGAGCTCAGCCCAGAGCATACTGTAGCTAAAGTGCCAACTAAATGTGACCTCTAGTCTCGAGGTAAGGTGCACATTTTCCCTTTACCAGAGGCAGGGGTGCACCAGTTTCCAGGAAGGCTTAGTCAATGGACGGCTTTAGCTTTAGTGTGCCTCACAGCGCTCAAGCCTCTCACGGGGGCATTTCTTTCCAGGGAAGTGCACCGTGTACCAGAAGCCTTCTGAGCACAATCAAGGGATACACGGCTCTGGGACCATCCCTCACTATGCAGGTGAAAGGGCCGGCAACTCATCTGTTCTCTATGGCTAGCGTTCCACAGCTTTGAAACAGCCCCAGGAGCACGGTTCTTGGGCCGGCTTTCTTTCCATGCGGGTCTGCCACGTTGAGGACACCTAAGCTGCCCTGAAAGAAACCACCGGGGCTCCAATCCACTTTGGGGTCTCCTGCTCGACGTCTCTCTAAGTGAGGCAGAAAGTAGACTTTAGGTCCAGCCCGAAATAATGTAGAGATTGACCGTGAGCCTTGCTAGGCATTTGGAACATGCAAAGTCACCTAGGCCTCCTGAGGGCATTTAGAGGATTATGCCATTCAGCACATGCAGAACACACTGCATCCCAATGTTTCATCGCAGAAGGGCGAATTGTGTTCCAAGGGCCTCCTTTGGCTTGTCAGAGAAGAGAGGTATATGTGCTGGGTGATCCGGTGTATAATGGAGAAGCCTGGAAAACGGCAGTATTTTCCCCCTTTTGAAAGGTAGATAGTGGCGGCCTCAAGGCTGACTGAAAGACAGTGCTGTTACCCGTCTTCTAGTCACTGCTAGGAATGCCTCAGGGAAGAAAGTGAGTTTTCTCCTATGAATCCAGGTGGTCGCCTGTGCCTTGCTAGGAGTTCACCCCACCGCTTGCCCTAGCTAAAGTGCGAAGTAAACGTGACCCCCAGGCCTCAAGGTAAGCACGAGCGTTTCCTATCAGCAAAGTGTGCTGTGCAGCCATCTCCATGAACCCTGACTCGATAGAGTGCTTTAAATCCTCTACGGCTCTCCAGAGGCCTCAGAGAGACACGTATGAATTCCCTTCTGAGGGAGAGCGTGGGTGCCGTGAGTCCCCTTTTTGTTTTCCGAGCAACACAGCGCAGAACAGGCTGTTGGGGTCAACCCTTTCTATGCAGAGGGAAAGGCAATGAACTGATCCTCGCTTGCATAGCTTGATTTCTACCGCTGTAAAGCAGCCCCAGGACAACGATTTTGCCAGTATTACATTCAACGTGGCTCTCCCTCTGTGGAGGCCCTCTGAACTGCACTGAAAGAATCCCTGAGCCTACAGAGCCCCCTGGCAACTCTTACCTGTCATCTCTCTATTGTGACGCAAGGTCCACTGTAGGTCCAGCCTGACAGAAAGAACAGAAAAACCGGTCAACTTGTGAGACTTTTGGACGATCCAAAGTCACCTAGGCCTGACTAAGTCATTAAGCAGGTAATGCTCTGCACGGCATGCAAAAGTCCCCGCCTGCAACGAAGTGTGATCATAGAAAGGCCCCGTGTGGCCGAAAGTCTCCAGTAGACAGTCAGTGAGTGATGGTAATTGCGCTGTGGGGTCAAGTTGGAAACTGGAGCATGTGAGAGAAGCCCGACTCTCCCCCTTTGGAAAGCAACTTCGATGCAGCTTCCAAGCTGCCTGAACACCACACCACCAGGACACTGTTCACTGCACAGATGCCTCTGAGGAGCAGTGAGCTTTTGCCAAAGAAACCAAACGCTTGCGCTTCCTTCCTGGGAGCTCAGCCCAGAGCATACTGTAGCTAAAGTGCCAACTAAATGTGACCTCTAGTCTCGAGGTAAGGTGCACATTTTCCCTTTACCAGAGGCAGGGGTGCACCAGTTTCCAGGAAGGCTTAGTCAATGGACGGCTTTAGCTTTAGTGTGCCTCACAGCGCTCAAGCCTCTCACGGGGGCATTTCTTTCCAGGGAAGTGCACCGTGTACCAGAAGCCTTCTGAGCACAATCAAGGGATACACGGCTCTGGGACCATCCCTCACTATGCAGGTGAAAGGGCCGGCAACTCATCTGTTCTCTATGGCTAGCGTTCCACAGCTTTGAAACAGCCCCAGGAGCACGGTTCTTGGGCCGGCTTTCTTTCCATGCGGGTCTGCCACGTTGAGGACACCTAAGCTGCCCTGAAAGAAACCACCGGGGCTCCAATCCACTTTGGGGTCTCCTGCTCGACGTCTCTCTAAGTGAGGCAGAAAGTAGACTTTAGGTCCAGCCCGAAATAATGTAGAGATTGACCGTGAGCCTTGCTAGGCATTTGGAACATGCAAAGTCACCTAGGCCTCCTGAGGGCATTTAGAGGATTATGCCATTCAGCACATGCAGAACACACTGCATCCCAATGTTTCATCGCAGAAGGGCGAATTGTGTTCCAAGGGCCTCCTTTGGCTTGTCAGAGAAGAGAGGTATATGTGCTGGGTGATCCGGTGTATAATGGAGAAGCCTGGAAAACGGCAGTATTTTCCCCCTTTTGAAAGGTAGATAGTGGCGGCCTCAAGGCTGACTGAAAGACAGTGCTGTTACCCGTCTTCTAGTCACTGCTAGGAATGCCTCAGGGAAGAAAGTGAGTTTTCTCCTATGAATCCAGGTGGTCGCCTGTGCCTTGCTAGGAGTTCACCCCACCGCTTGCCCTAGCTAAAGTGCGAAGTAAACGTGACCCCCAGGCCTCAAGGTAAGCACGAGCGTTTCCTATCAGCAAAGTTTGCTGTGCAGCCATCTCCATGAACCCTGACTCGATAGAGTGCTTTAAATCCTCTACGGCTCTCCAGAGGCCTCAGAGAGACACGTATGAATTCCCTTCTGAGGGAGAGCGTGGGTGCCGTGAGTCCCCTTTTTGTTTTCCGAGCAACACAGCGCAGAACAGGCTGTTGGGGTCAACCCTTTCTATGCAGAGGGAAAGGCAATGAACTGATCCTCGCTTGCATAGCTTGATTTCTACCGCTGTAAAGCAGCCCCAGGACAACGTTTTTGCCAGTATTACATTCAACGTGGCTCTCCCTCTGTGGAGGCCCTCTGAACTGCACTGAAAGAATCCCTGAGCCTACAGAGCCCCCTGGCAACTCTTACCTGTCATCTCTCTATTGTGACGCAAGGTCCACTGTAGGTCCAGCCTGACAGAAAGAACAGAAAAACCGGTCAACTTGTGAGACTTTTGGACGATCCAAAGTCACCTAGGCCTGACTAAGTCATTAAGCAGGTAATGCTCTGCACGGCATGCAAAAGTCCCCGCCTGCAACGAAGTGTGATCATAGAAAGGCCCCGTGTGGCCGAAAGTCTCCAGTAGACAGTCAGTGAGTGATGGTAATTGCGCTGTGGGGTCAAGTTGGAAACTGGAGCATGTGAGAGAAGCCCGACTCTCCCCCTTTGGAAAGCAACTTCGATGCAGCTTCCAAGCTGCCTGAACACCACACCACCAGGACACTGTTCACTGCACAGATGCCTCTGAGGAGCAGTGAGCTTTTGCCAAAGAAACCAAACGCTTGCGCTTCCTTCCTGGGAGCTCAGCCCAGAGCATACTGTAGCTAAAGTGCCAACTAAATGTGACCTCTAGTCTCGAGGTAAGGTGCACATTTTCCCTTTACCAGAGGCAGGGGTGCACCAGTTTCCAGGAAGGCTTAGTCAATGGACGGCTTTAGCTTTAGTGTGCCTCACAGCGCTCAAGCCTCTCACGGGGGCATTTCTTTCCAGGGAAGTGCACCGTGTACCAGAAGCCTTCTGAGCACAATCAAGGGATACACGGCTCTGGGACCATCCCTCACTATGCAGGTGAAAGGGCCGGCAACTCATCTGTTCTCTATGGCTAGCGTTCCACAGCTTTGAAACAGCCCCAGGAGCACGGTTCTTGGGCCGGCTTTCTTTCCATGCGGGTCTGCCACGTTGAGGACACCTAAGCTGCCCTGAAAGAAACCACCGGGGCTCCAATCCACTTTGGGGTCTCCTGCTCGACGTCTCTCTAAGTGAGGCAGAAAGTAGACTTTAGGTCCAGCCCGAAATAAAGTAGAGATTGACCGTGAGCCTTGCTAGGCATTTGGAACATGCAAAGTCACCTAGGCCTCCTGAGGGCATTTAGAGGATTATGCCATTCAGCACATGCAGAACACACTGCATCCCAATGTTTCATCGCAGAAGGGCGAATTGTGTTCCAAGGGCCTCCTTTGGCTTGTCAGAGAAGAGAGGTATATGTGCTGGGTGATCCGGTGTATAATGGAGAAGCCTGGAAAACGGCAGTATTTTCCCCCTTTTGAAAGGTAGATAGTGGCGGCCTCAAGGCTGACTGAAAGACAGTGCTGTTACCCGTCTTCTAGTCACTGCTAGGAATGCCTCAGGGAAGAAAGTGAGTTTTCTCCTATGAATCCAGGTGGTCGCCTGTGCCTTGCTAGGAGTTCACCCCACCGCTTGCCCTAGCTAAAGTGCGAAGTAAACGTGACCCCCAGGCCTCAAGGTAAGCACGAGCGTTTCCTATCAGCAAAGTGTGCTGTGCAGCCATCTCCATGAACCCTGACTCGATAGAGTGCTTTAAATCCTCTACGGCTCTCCAGAGGCCTCAGAGAGACACGTATGAATTCCCTTCTGAGGGAGAGCGTGGGTGCCGTGAGTCCCCTTTTTGTTTTCCGAGCAACACAGCGCAGAACAGGCTGTTGGGGTCAACCCTTTCTATGCAGAGGGAAAGGCAATGAACTGATCCTCGCTTGCATAGCTTGATTTCTACCGCTGTAAAGCAGCCCCAGGACAACGTTTTTGCCAGTATTACATTCAACGTGGCTCTCCCTCTGTGGAGGCCCTCTGAACTGCACTGAAAGAATCCCTGAGCCTACAGAGCCCCCTGGCAACTCTTACCTGTCATCTCTCTATTGTGACGCAAGGTCCACTGTAGGTCCAGCCTGACAGAAAGAACAGAAAAACCGGTCAACTTGTGAGACTTTTGGACGATCCAAAGTCACCTAGGCCTGACTAAGTCATTAAGCAGGTAATGCTCTGCACGGCATGCAAAAGTCCCCGCCTGCAACGAAGTGTGATCATAGAAAGGCCCCGTGTGGCCGAAAGTCTCCAGTAGACAGTCAGTGAGTGATGGTAATTGCGCTGTGGGGTCAAGTTGGAAACTGGAGCATGTGAGAGAAGCCCGACTCTCCCCCTTTGGAAAGCA
This sequence comes from Mesoplodon bidens, assembly GCF_964165515.1. Taxonomy (NCBI): domain Eukaryota; kingdom Metazoa; phylum Chordata; class Mammalia; order Artiodactyla; family Ziphiidae; genus Mesoplodon; species Mesoplodon bidens. The sequence goes on from NW_027671263.1 coordinate 28,501, forward strand.
ACTTCGATGCAGCTTCCAAGCTGCCTGAACACCACACCACCAGGACACTGTTCACTGCACAGATGCCTCTGAGGAGCAGTGAGCTTTTGCCAAAGAAACCAAACGCTTGCGCTTCCTTCCTGGGAGCTCAGCCCAGAGCATACTGTAGCTAAAGTGCCAACTAAATGTGACCTCTAGTCTCGAGGTAAGGTGCACATTTTCCCTTTACCAGAGGCAGGGGTGCACCAGTTTCCAGGAAGGCTTAGTCAATGGACGGCTTTAGCTTTAGTGTGCCTCACAGCGCTCAAGCCTCTCACGGGGGCATTTCTTTCCAGGGAAGTGCACCGTGTACCAGAAGCCTTCTGAGCACAATCAAGGGATACACGGCTCTGGGACCATCCCTCACTATGCAGGTGAAAGGGCCGGCAACTCATCTGTTCTCTATGGCTAGCGTTCCACAGCTTTGAAACAGCCCCAGGAGCACGGTTCTTGGGCCGGCTTTCTTTCCATGCGGGTCTGCCACGTTGAGGACACCTAAGCTGCCCTGAAAGAAACCACCGGGGCTCCAATCCACTTTGGGGTCTCCTGCTCGACGTCTCTCTAAGTGAGGCAGAAAGTAGACTTTAGGTCCAGCCCGAAATAATGTAGAGATTGACCGTGAGCCTTGCTAGGCATTTGGAACATGCAAAGTCACCTAGGCCTCCTGAGGGCATTTAGAGGATTATGCCATTCAGCACATGCAGAACACACTGCATCCCAATGTTTCATCGCAGAAGGGCGAATTGTGTTCCAAGGGCCTCCTTTGGCTTGTCAGAGAAGAGAGGTATATGTGCTGGGTGATCCGGTGTATAATGGAGAAGCCTGGAAAACGGCAGTATTTTCCCCCTTTTGAAAGGTAGATAGTGGCGGCCTCAAGGCTGACTGAAAGACAGTGCTGTTACCCGTCTTCTAGTCACTGCTAGGAATGCCTCAGGGAAGAAAGTGAGTTTTCTCCTATGAATCCAGGTGGTCGCCTGTGCCTTGCTAGGAGTTCACCCCACCGCTTGCCCTAGCTAAAGTGCGAAGTAAACGTGACCCCCAGGCCTCAAGGTAAGCACGAGCGTTTCCTATCAGCAAAGTGTGCTGTGCAGCCATCTCCATGAACCCTGACTCGATAGAGTGCTTTAAATCCTCTACGGCTCTCCAGAGGCCTCAGAGAGACACGTATGAATTCCCTTCTGAGGGAGAGCGTGGGTGCCGTGAGTCCCCTTTTTGTTTTCCGAGCAACACAGCGCAGAACAGGCTGTTGGGGTCAACCCTTTCTATGCAGAGGGAAAGGCAATGAACTGATCCTCGCTTGCATAGCTTGATTTCTACCGCTGTAAAGCAGCCCCAGGACAACGTTTTTGCCAGTATTACATTCAACGTGGCTCTCCCTCTGTGGAGGCCCTCTGAACTGCACTGAAAGAATCCCTGAGCCTACAGAGCCCCCTGGCAACTCTTACCTGTCATCTCTCTATTGTGACGCAAGGTCCACTGTAGGTCCAGCCTGACAGAAAGAACAGAAAAACCGGTCAACTTGTGAGACTTTTGGACGATCCAAAGTCACCTAGGCCTGACTAAGTCATTAAGCAGGTAATGCTCTGCACGGCATGCAAAAGTCCCCGCCTGCAACGAAGTGTGATCATAGAAAGGCCCCGTGTGGCCGAAAGTCTCCAGTAGACAGTCAGTGAGTGATGGTAATTGCGCTGTGGGGTCAAGTTGGAAACTGGAGCATGTGAGAGAAGCCCGACTCTCCCCCTTTGGAAAGCAACTTCGATGCAGCTTCCAAGCTGCCTGAACACCACACCACCAGGACACTGTTCACTGCACAGATGCCTCTGAGGAGCAGTGAGCTTTTGCCAAAGAAACCAAACGCTTGCGCTTCCTTCCTGGGAGCTCAGCCCAGAGCATACTGTAGCTAAAGTGCCAACTAAATGTGACCTCTAGTCTCGAGGTAAGGTGCACATTTTCCCTTTACCAGAGGCAGGGGTGCACCAGTTTCCAGGAAGGCTTAGTCAATGGACGGCTTTAGCTTTAGTGTGCCTCACAGCGCTCAAGCCTCTCACGGGGGCATTTCTTTCCAGGGAAGTGCACCGTGTACCAGAAGCCTTCTGAGCACAATCAAGGGATACACGGCTCTGGGACCATCCCTCACTATGCAGGTGAAAGGGCCGGCAACTCATCTGTTCTCTATGGCTAGCGTTCCACAGCTTTGAAACAGCCCCAGGAGCACGGTTCTTGGGCCGGCTTTCTTTCCATGCGGGTCTGCCACGTTGAGGACACCTAAGCTGCCCTGAAAGAAACCACCGGGGCTCCAATCCACTTTGGGGTCTCCTGCTCGACGTCTCTCTAAGTGAGGCAGAAAGTAGACTTTAGGTCCAGCCCGAAATAATGTAGAGATTGACCGTGAGCCTTGCTAGGCATTTGGAACATGCAAAGTCACCTAGGCCTCCTGAGGGCATTTAGAGGATTATGCCATTCAGCACATGCAGAACACACTGCATCCCAATGTTTCATCGCAGAAGGGCGAATTGTGTTCCAAGGGCCTCCTTTGGCTTGTCAGAGAAGAGAGGTATATGTGCTGGGTGATCCGGTGTATAATGGAGAAGCCTGGAAAACGGCAGTATTTTCCCCCTTTTGAAAGGTAGATAGTGGCGGCCTCAAGGCTGACTGAAAGACAGTGCTGTTACCCGTCTTCTAGTCACTGCTAGGAATGCCTCAGGGAAGAAAGTGAGTTTTCTCCTATGAATCCAGGTGGTCGCCTGTGCCTTGCTAGGAGTTCACCCCACCGCTTGCCCTAGCTAAAGTGCGAAGTAAACGTGACCCCCAGGCCTCAAGGTAAGCACGAGCGTTTCCTATCAGCAAAGTGTGCTGTGCAGCCATCTCCATGAACCCTGACTCGATAGAGTGCTTTAAATCCTCTACGGCTCTCCAGAGGCCTCAGAGAGACACGTATGAATTCCCTTCTGAGGGAGAGCGTGGGTGCCGTGAGTCCCCTTTTTGTTTTCCGAGCAACACAGCGCAGAACAGGCTGTTGGGGTCAACCCTTTCTATGCAGAGGGAAAGGCAATGAACTGATCCTCGCTTGCATAGCTTGATTTCTACCGCTGTAAAGCAGCCCCAGGACAACGTTTTTGCCAGTATTACATTCAACGTGGCTCTCCCTCTGTGGAGGCCCTCTGAACTGCACTGAAAGAATCCCTGAGCCTACAGAGCCCCCTGGCAACTCTTACCTGTCATCTCTCTATTGTGACGCAAGGTCCACTGTAGGTCCAGCCTGACAGAAAGAACAGAAAAACCGGTCAACTTGTGAGACTTTTGGACGATCCAAAGTCACCTAGGCCTGACTAAGTCATTAAGCAGGTAATGCTCTGCACGGCATGCAAAAGTCCCCGCCTGCAACGAAGTGTGATCATAGAAAGGCCCCGTGTGGCCGAAAGTCTCCAGTAGACAGTCAGTGAGTGATGGTAATTGCGCTGTGGGGTCAAGTTGGAAACTGGAGCATGTGAGAGAAGCCCGACTCTCCCCCTTTGGAAAGCAACTTCGATGCAGCTTCCAAGCTGCCTGAACACCACACCACCAGGACACTGTTCACTGCACAGATGCCTCTGAGGAGCAGTGAGCTTTTGCCAAAGAAACCAAACGCTTGCGCTTCCTTCCTGGGAGCTCAGCCCAGAGCATACTGTAGCTAAAGTGCCAACTAAATGTGACCTCTAGTCTCGAGGTAAGGTGCACATTTTCCCTTTACCAGAGGCAGGGGTGCACCAGTTTCCAGGAAGGCTTAGTCAATGGACGGCTTTAGCTTTAGTGTGCCTCACAGCGCTCAAGCCTCTCACGGGGGCATTTCTTTCCAGGGAAGTGCACCGTGTACCAGAAGCCTTCTGAGCACAATCAAGGGATACACGGCTCTGGGACCATCCCTCACTATGCAGGTGAAAGGGCCGGCAACTCATCTGTTCTCTATGGCTAGCGTTCCACAGCTTTGAAACAGCCCCAGGAGCACGGTTCTTGGGCCGGCTTTCTTTCCATGCGGGTCTGCCACGTTGAGGACACCTAAGCTGCCCTGAAAGAAACCACCGGGGCTCCAATCCACTTTGGGGTCTCCTGCTCGACGTCTCTCTAAGTGAGGCAGAAAGTAGACTTTAGGTCCAGCCCGAAATAATGTAGAGATTGACCGTGAGCCTTGCTAGGCATTTGGAACATGCAAAGTCACCTAGGCCTCCTGAGGGCATTTAGAGGATTATGCCATTCAGCACATGCAGAACACACTGCATCCCAATGTTTCATCGCAGAAGGGCGAATTGTGTTCCAAGGGCCTCCTTTGGCTTGTCAGAGAAGAGAGGTATATGTGCTGGGTGATCCGGTGTATAATGGAGAAGCCTGGAAAACGGCAGTATTTTCCCCCTTTTGAAAGGTAGATAGTGGCGGCCTCAAGGCTGACTGAAAGACAGTGCTGTTACCCGTCTTCTAGTCACTGCTAGGAATGCCTCAGGGAAGAAAGTGAGTTTTCTCCTATGAATCCAGGTGGTCGCCTGTGCCTTGCTAGGAGTTCACCCCACCGCTTGCCCTAGCTAAAGTGCGAAGTAAACGTGACCCCCAGGCCTCAAGGTAAGCACGAGCGTTTCCTATCAGCAAAGTGTGCTGTGCAGCCATCTCCATGAACCCTGACTCGATAGAGTGCTTTAAATCCTCTACGGCTCTCCAGAGGCCTCAGAGAGACACGTATGAATTCCCTTCTGAGGGAGAGCGTGGGTGCCGTGAGTCCCCTTTTTGTTTTCCGAGCAACACAGCGCAGAACAGGCTGTTGGGGTCAACCCTTTCTATGCAGAGGGAAAGGCAATGAACTGATCCTCGCTTGCATAGCTTGATTTCTACCGCTGTAAAGCAGCCCCAGGACAACGATTTTGCCAGTATTACATTCAACGTGGCTCTCCCTCTGTGGAGGCCCTCTGAACTGCACTGAAAGAATCCCTGAGCCTACAGAGCCCCCTGGCAACTCTTACCTGTCATCTCTCTATTGTGACGCAAGGTCCACTGTAGGTCCAGCCTGACAGAAAGAACAGAAAAACCGGTCAACTTGTGAGACTTTTGGACGATCCAAAGTCACCTAGGCCTGACTAAGTCATTAAGCAGGTAATGCTCTGCACGGCATGCAAAAGTCCCCGCCTGCAACGAAGTGTGATCATAGAAAGGCCCCGTGTGGCCGAAAGTCTCCAGTAGACAGTCAGTGAGTGATGGTAATTGCGCTGTGGGGTCAAGTTGGAAACTGGAGCATGTGAGAGAAGCCCGACTCTCCCCCTTTGGAAAGCAACTTCGATGCAGCTTCCAAGCTGCCTGAACACCACACCACCAGGACACTGTTCACTGCACAGATGCCTCTGAGGAGCAGTGAGCTTTTGCCAAAGAAACCAAACGCTTGCGCTTCCTTCCTGGGAGCTCAGCCCAGAGCATACTGTAGCTAAAGTGCCAACTAAATGTGACCTCTAGTCTCGAGGTAAGGTGCACATTTTCCCTTTACCAGAGGCAGGGGTGCACCAGTTTCCAGGAAGGCTTAGTCAATGGACGGCTTTAGCTTTAGTGTGCCTCACAGCGCTCAAGCCTCTCACGGGGGCATTTCTTTCCAGGGAAGTGCACCGTGTACCAGAAGCCTTCTGAGCACAATCAAGGGATACACGGCTCTGGGACCATCCCTCACTATGCAGGTGAAAGGGCCGGCAACTCATCTGTTCTCTATGGCTAGCGTTCCACAGCTTTGAAACAGCCCCAGGAGCACGGTTCTTGGGCCGGCTTTCTTTCCATGCGGGTCTGCCACGTTGAGGACACCTAAGCTGCCCTGAAAGAAACCACCGGGGCTCCAATCCACTTTGGGGTCTCCTGCTCGACGTCTCTCTAAGTGAGGCAGAAAGTAGACTTTAGGTCCAGCCCGAAATAATGTAGAGATTGACCGTGAGCCTTGCTAGGCATTTGGAACATGCAAAGTCACCTAGGCCTCCTGAGGGCATTTAGAGGATTATGCCATTCAGCACATGCAGAACACACTGCATCCCAATGTTTCATCGCAGAAGGGCGAATTGTGTTCCCAGGGCCTCCTTTGGCTTGTCAGAGAAGAGAGGTATATGTGCTGGGTGATCCGGTGTATAATGGAGAAGCCTGGAAAACGGCAGTATTTTCCCCCTTTTGAAAGGTAGATAGTGGCGGCCTCAAGGCTGACTGAAAGACAGTGCTGTTACCCGTCTTCTAGTCACTGCTAGGAATGCCTCAGGGAAGAAAGTGAGTTTTCTCCTATGAATCCAGGTGGTCGCCTGTGCCTTGCTAGGAGTTCACCCCACCGCTTGCCCTAGCTAAAGTGCGAAGTAAACGTGACCCCCAGGCCTCAAGGTAAGCACGAGCGTTTCCTATCAGCAAAGTGTGCTGTGCAGCCATCTCCATGAACCCTGACTCGATAGAGTGCTTTAAATCCTCTACGGCTCTCCAGAGGCCTCAGAGAGACACGTATGAATTCCCTTCTGAGGGAGAGCGTGGGTGCCGTGAGTCCCCTTTTTGTTTTCCGAGCAACACAGCGCAGAACAGGCTGTTGGGGTCAACCCTTTCTATGCAGAGGGAAAGGCAATGAACTGATCCTCGCTTGCATAGCTTGATTTCTACCGCTGTAAAGCAGCCCCAGGACAACGATTTTGCCAGTATTACATTCAACGTGGCTCTCCCTCTGTGGAGGCCCTCTGAACTGCACTGAAAGAATCCCTGAGCCTACAGAGCCCCCTGGCAACTCTTACCTGTCATCTCTCTATTGTGACGCAAGGTCCACTGTAGGTCCAGCCTGACAGAAAGAACAGAAAAACCGGTCAACTTGTGAGACTTTTGGACGATCCAAAGTCACCTAGGCCTGACTAAGTCATTAAGCAGGTAATGCTCTGCACGGCATGCAAAAGTCCCCGCCTGCAACGAAGTGTGATCATAGAAAGGCCCCGTGTGGCCGAAAGTCTCCAGTAGACAGTCAGTGAGTGATGGTAATTGCGCTGTGGGGTCAAGTTGGAAACTGGAGCATGTGAGAGAAGCCCGACTCTCCCCCTTTGGAAAGCAACTTCGATGCAGCTTCCAAGCTGCCTGAACACCACACCACCAGGACACTGTTCACTGCACAGATGCCTCTGAGGAGCAGTGAGCTTTTGCCAAAGAAACCAAACGCTTGCGCTTCCTTCCTGGGAGCTCAGCCCAGAGCATACTGTAGCTAAAGTGCCAACTAAATGTGACCTCTAGTCTCGAGGTAAGGTGCACATTTTCCCTTTACCAGAGGCAGGGGTGCACCAGTTTCCAGGAAGGCTTAGTCAATGGACGGCTTTAGCTTTAGTGTGCCTCACAGCGCTCAAGCCTCTCACGGGGGCATTTCTTTCCAGGGAAGTGCACCGTGTACCAGAAGCCTTCTGAGCACAATCAAGGGATACACGGCTCTGGGACCATCCCTCACTATGCAGGTGAAAGGGCCGGCAACTCATCTGTTCTCTATGGCTAGCGTTCCACAGCTTTGAAACAGCCCCAGGAGCACGGTTCTTGGGCCGGCTTTCTTTCCATGCGGGTCTGCCACGTTGAGGACACCTAAGCTGCCCTGAAAGAAACCACCGGGGCTCCAATCCACTTTGGGGTCTCCTGCTCGACGTCTCTCTAAGTGAGGCAGAAAGTAGACTTTAGGTCCAGCCCGAAATAATGTAGAGATTGACCGTGAGCCTTGCTAGGCATTTGGAACATGCAAAGTCACCTAGGCCTCCTGAGGGCATTTAGAGGATTATGCCATTCAGCACATGCAGAACACACTGCATCCCAATGTTTCATCGCAGAAGGGCGAATTGTGTTCCAAGGGCCTCCTTTGGCTTGTCAGAGAAGAGAGGTATATGTGCTGGGTGATCCGGTGTATAATGGAGAAGCCTGGAAAACGGCAGTATTTTCCCCCTTTTGAAAGGTAGATAGTGGCGGCCTCAAGGCTGACTGAAAGACAGTGCTGTTACCCGTCTTCTAGTCACTGCTAGGAATGCCTCAGGGAAGAAAGTGAGTTTTCTCCTATGAATCCAGGTGGTCGCCTGTGCCTTGCTAGGAGTTCACCCCACCGCTTGCCCTAGCTAAAGTGCGAAGTAAACGTGACCCCCAGGCCTCAAGGTAAGCACGAGCGTTTCCTATCAGCAAAGTGTGCTGTGCAGCCATCTCCATGAACCCTGACTCGATAGAGTGCTTTAAATCCTCTACGGCTCTCCAGAGGCCTCAGAGAGACACGTATGAATTCCCTTCTGAGGGAGAGCGTGGGTGCCGTGAGTCCCCTTTTTGTTTTCCGAGCAACACAGCGCAGAACAGGCTGTTGGGGTCAACCCTTTCTATGCAGAGGGAAAGGCAATGAACTGATCCTCGCTTGCATAGCTTGATTTCTACCGCTGTAAAGCAGCCCCAGGACAACGTTTTTGCCAGTATTACATTCAACGTGGCTCTCCCTCTGTGGAGGCCCTCTGAACTGCACTGAAAGAATCCCTGAGCCTACAGAGCCCCCTGGCAACTCTTACCTGTCATCTCTCTATTGTGACGCAAGGTCCACTGTAGGTCCAGCCTGACAGAAAGAACAGAAAAACCGGTCAACTTGTGAGACTTTTGGACGATCCAAAGTCACCTAGGCCTGACTAAGTCATTAAGCAGGTAATGCTCTGCACGGCATGCAAAAGTCCCCGCCTGCAACGAAGTGTGATCATAGAAAGGCCCCGTGTGGCCGAAAGTCTCCAGTAGACAGTCAGTGAGTGATGGTAATTGCGCTGTGGGGTCAAGTTGGAAACTGGAGCATGTGAGAGAAGCCCGACTCTCCCCCTTTGGAAAGCAACTTCGATGCAGCTTCCAAGCTGCCTGAACACCACACCACCAGGACACTGTTCACTGCACAGATGCCTCTGAGGAGCAGTGAGCTTTTGCCAAAGAAACCAAACGCTTGCGCTTCCTTCCTGGGAGCTCAGCCCAGAGCATACTGTAGCTAAAGTGCCAACTAAATGTGACCTCTAGTCTCGAGGTAAGGTGCACATTTTCCCTTTACCAGAGGCAGGGGTGCACCAGTTTCCAGGAAGGCTTAGTCAATGGACGGCTTTAGCTTTAGTGTGCCTCACAGTGCTCAAGCCTCTCACGGGGGCATTTCTTTCCAGGGAAGTGCACCGTGTACCAGAAGCCTTCTGAGCACAATCAAGGGATACACGGCTCTGGGACCATCCCTCACTATGCAGGTGAAAGGGCCGGCAACTCATCTGTTCTCTATGGCTAGCGTTCCACAGCTTTGAAACAGCCCCAGGAGCACGGTTCTTGGGCCGGCTTTCTTTCCATGCGGGTCTGCCACGTTGAGGACACCTAAGCTGCCCTGAAAGAAACCACCGGGGCTCCAATCCACTTTGGGGTCTCCTGCTCGACGTCTCTCTAAGTGAGGCAGAAAGTAGACTTTAGGTCCAGCCCGAAATAATGTAGAGATTGACCGTGAGCCTTGCTAGGCATTTGGAACATGCAAAGTCACCTAGGCCTCCTGAGGGCATTTAGAGGATTATGCCATTCAGCACATGCAGAACACACTGCATCCCAATGTTTCATCGCAGAAGGGCGAATTGTGTTCCAAGGGCCTCCTTTGGCTTGTCAGAGAAGAGAGGTATATGTGCTGGGTGATCCGGTGTATAATGGAGAAGCCTGGAAAACGGCAGTATTTTCCCCCTTTTGAAAGGTAGATAGTGGCGGCCTCAAGGCTGACTGAAAGACAGTGCTGTTACCCGTCTTCTAGTCACTGCTAGGAATGCCTCAGGGAAGAAAGTGAGTTTTCTCCTATGAATCCAGGTGGTCGCCTGTGCCTTGCTAGGAGTTCACCCCACCGCTTGCCCTAGCTAAAGTGCGAAGTAAACGTGACCCCCAGGCCTCAAGGTAAGCACGAGCGTTTCCTATCAGCAAAGTGTGCTGTGCAGCCATCTCCATGAACCCTGACTCGATAGAGTGCTTTAAATCCTCTACGGCTCTCCAGAGGCCTCAGAGAGACACGTATGAATTCCCTTCTGAGGGAGAGCGTGGGTGCCGTGAGTCCCCTTTTTGTTTTCCGAGCAACACAGCGCAGAACAGGCTGTTGGGGTCAACCCTTTCTATGCAGAGGGAAAGGCAATGAACTGATCCTCGCTTGCATAGCTTGATTTCTACCGCTGTAAAGCAGCCCCAGGACAACGTTTTTGCCAGTATTACATTCAACGTGGCTCTCCCTCTGTGGAGGCCCTCTGAACTGCACTGAAAGAATCCCTGAGCCTACAGAGCCCCCTGGCAACTCTTACCTGTCATCTCTCTATTGTGACGCAAGGTCCACTGTAGGTCCAGCCTGACAGAAAGAACAGAAAAACCGGTCAACTTGTGAGACTTTTGGACGATCCAAAGTCACCTAGGCCTGACTAAGTCATTAAGCAGGTAATGCTCTGCACGGCATGCAAAAGTCCCCGCCTGCAACGAAGTGTGATCATAGAAAGGCCCCGTGTGGCCGAAAGTCTCCAGTAGACAGTCAGTGAGTGATGGTAATTGCGCTGTGGGGTCAAGTTGGAAACTGGAGCATGTGAGAGAAGCCCGACTCTCCCCCTTTGGAAAGCAACTTCGATGCAGCTTCCAAGCTGCCTGAACACCACACCACCAGGACACTGTTCACTGCACAGATGCCTCTGAGGAGCAGTGAGCTTTTGCCAAAGAAACCAAACGCTTGCGCTTCCTTCCTGGGAGCTCAGCCCAGAGCATACTGTAGCTAAAGTGCCAACTAAATGTGACCTCTAGTCTCGAGGTAAGGTGCACATTTTCCCTTTACCAGAGGCAGGGGTGCACCAGTTTCCAGGAAGGCTTAGTCAATGGACGGCTTTAGCTTTAGTGTGCCTCACAGCGCTCAAGCCTCTCACGGGGGCATTTCTTTCCAGGGAAGTGCACCGTGTACCAGAAGCCTTCTGAGCACAATCAAGGGATACACGGCTCTGGGACCATCCCTCACTATGCAGGTGAAAGGGCCGGCAACTCATCTGTTCTCTATGGCTAGCGTTCCACAGCTTTGAAACAGCCCCAGGAGCACGGTTCTTGGGCCGGCTTTCTTTCCATGCGGGTCTGCCACGTTGAGGACACCTAAGCTGCCCTGAAAGAAACCACCGGGGCTCCAATCCACTTTGGGGTCTCCTGCTCGACGTCTCTCTAAGTGAGGCAGAAAGTAGACTTTAGGTCCAGCCCGAAATAATGTAGAGATTGACCGTGAGCCTTGCTAGGCATTTGGAACATGCAAAGTCACCTAGGCCTCCTGAGGGCATTTAGAGGATTATGCCATTCAGCACATGCAGAACACACTGCATCCCAATGTTTCATCGCAGAAGGCCGAATTGTGTTCCAAGGGCCTCCTTTGGCTTGTCAGAGAAGAGAGGTATATGTGCTGGGTGATCCGGTGTATAATGGAGAAGCCTGGAAAACGGCAGTATTTTCCCCCTTTTGAAAGGTAGATAGTGGCGGCCTCAAGGCTGACTGAAAGACAGTGCTGTTACCCGTCTTCTAGTCACTGCTAGGAATGCCTCAGGGAAGAAAGTGAGTTTTCTCCTATGAATCCAGGTGGTCGCCTGTGCCTTGCTAGGAGTTCACCCCACCGCTTGCCCTAGCTAAAGTGCGAAGTAAACGTGACCCCCAGGCCTCAAGGTAAGCACGAGCGTTTCCTATCAGCAAAGTGTGCTGTGCAGCCATCTCCATGAACCCTGACTCGATAGAGTGCTTTAAATCCTCTACGGCTCTCCAGAGGCCTCAGAGAGACACGTATGAATTCCCTTCTGAGGGAGAGCGTGGGTGCCGTGAGTCCCCTTTTTGTTTTCCGAGCAACACAGCGCAGAACAGGCTGTTGGGGTCAACCCTTTCTATGCAGAGGGAAAGGCAATGAACTGATCCTCGCTTGCATAGCTTGATTTCTACCGCTGTAAAGCAGCCCCAGGACAACGATTTTGCCAGTATTACATTCAACGTGGCTCTCCCTCTGTGGAGGCCCTCTGAACTGCACTGAAAGAATCCCTGAGCCTACAGAGCCCCCTGGCAACTCTTACCTGTCATCTCTCTATTGTGACGCAAGGTCCACTGTAGGTCCAGCCTGACAGAAAGAACAGAAAAACCGGTCAACTTGTGAGACTTTTGGACGATCCAAAGTCACCTAGGCCTGACTAAGTCATTAAGCAGGTAATGCTCTGCACGGCATGCAAAAGTCCCCGCCTGCAACGAAGTGTGATCATAGAAAGGCCCCGTGTGGCCGAAAGTCTCCAGTAGACAGTCAGTGAGTGATGGTAATTGCGCTGTGGGGTCAAGTTGGAAACTGGAGCATGTGAGAGAAGCCCGACTCTCCCCCTTTGGAAAGCAACTTCGATGCAGCTTCCAAGCTGCCTGAACACCACACCACCAGGACACTGTTCACTGCACAGATGCCTCTGAGGAGCAGTGAGCTTTTGCCAAAGAAACCAAACGCTTGCGCTTCCTTCCTGGGAGCTCAGCCCAGAGCATACTGTAGCTAAAGTGCCAACTAAATGTGACCTCTAGTCTCGAGGTAAGGTGCACATTTTCCCTTTACCAGAGGCAGGGGTGCACCAGTTTCCAGGAAGGCTTAGTCAATGGACGGCTTTAGCTTTAGTGTGCCTCACAGCGCTCAAGCCTCTCACGGGGGCATTTCTTTCCAGGGAAGTGCACCGTGTACCAGAAGCCTTCTGAGCACAATCAAGGGATACACGGCTCTGGGACCATCCCTCACTATGCAGGTGAAAGGGCCGGCAACTCATCTGTTCTCTATGGCTAGCGTTCCACAGCTTTGAAACAGCCCCAGGAGCACGGTTCTTGGGCCGGCTTTCTTTCCATGCGGGTCTGCCACGTTGAGGACACCTAAGCTGCCCTGAAAGAAACCACCGGGGCTCCAATCCACTTTGGGGTCTCCTGCTCGACGTCTCTCTAAGTGAGGCAGAAAGTAGACTTTAGGTCCAGCCCGAAATAATGTAGAGATTGACCGTGAGCCTTGCTAGGCATTTGGAACATGCAAAGTCACCTAGGCCTCCTGAGGGCATTTAGAGGATTATGCCATTCAGCACATGCAGAACACACTGCATCCCAATGTTTCATCGCAGAAGGGCGAATTGTGTTCCAAGGGCCTCCTTTGGCTTGTCAGAGAAGAGAGGTATATGTGCTGGGTGATCCGGTGTATAATGGAGAAGCCTGGAAAACGGCAGTATTTTCCCCCTTTTGAAAGGTAGATAGTGGCGGCCTCAAGGCTGACTGAAAGACAGTGCTGTTACCCGTCTTCTAGTCACTGCTAGGAATGCCTCAGGGAAGAAAGTGAGTTTTCTCCTATGAATCCAGGTGGTCGCCTGTGCCTTGCTAGGAGTTCACCCCACCGCTTGCCCTAGCTAAAGTGCGAAGTAAACGTGACCCCCAGGCCTCAAGGTAAGCACGAGCGTTTCCTATCAGCAAAGTTTGCTGTGCAGCCATCTCCATGAACCCTGACTCGATAGAGTGCTTTAAATCCTCTACGGCTCTCCAGAGGCCTCAGAGAGACACGTATGAATTCCCTTCTGAGGGAGAGCGTGGGTGCCGTGAGTCCCCTTTTTGTTTTCCGAGCAACACAGCGCAGAACAGGCTGTTGGGGTCAACCCTTTCTATGCAGAGGGAAAGGCAATGAACTGATCCTCGCTTGCATAGCTTGATTTCTACCGCTGTAAAGCAGCCCCAGGACAACGTTTTTGCCAGTATTACATTCAACGTGGCTCTCCCTCTGTGGAGGCCCTCTGAACTGCACTGAAAGAATCCCTGAGCCTACAGAGCCCCCTGGCAACTCTTACCTGTCATCTCTCTATTGTGACGCAAGGTCCACAGTAGGTCCAGCCTGACAGAAAGAACAGAAAAACCGGTCAACTTGTGAGACTTTTGGACGATCCAAAGTCACCTAGGCCTGACTAAGTCATTAAGCAGGTAATGCTCTGCACGGCATGCAAAAGTCCCCGCCTGCAACGAAGTGTGATCATAGAAAGGCCCCGTGTGGCCGAAAGTCTCCAGTAGACAGTCAGTGAGTGATGGTAATTGCGCTGTGGGGTCAAGTTGGAAACTGGAGCATGTGAGAGAAGCCCGACTCTCCCCCTTTGGAAAGCAACTTCGATGCAGCTTCCAAGCTGCCTGAACACCACACCACCAGGACACTGTTCACTGCACAGATGCCTCTGAGGAGCAGTGAGCTTTTGCCAAAGAAACCAAACGCTTGCGCTTCCTTCCTGGGAGCTCAGCCCAGAGCATACTGTAGCTAAAGTGCCAACTAAATGTGACCTCTAGTCTCGAGGTAAGGTGCACATTTTCCCTTTACCAGAGGCAGGGGTGCACCAGTTTCCAGGAAGGCTTAGTCAATGGACGGCTTTAGCTTTAGTGTGCCTCACAGCGCTCAAGCCTCTCACGGGGGCATTTCTTTCCAGGGAAGTGCACCGTGTACCAGAAGCCTTCTGAGCACAATCAAGGGATACACGGCTCTGGGACCATCCCTCACTATGCAGGTGAAAGGGCCGGCAACTCATCTGTTCTCTATGGCTAGCGTTCCACAGCTTTGAAACAGCCCCAGGAGCACGGTTCTTGGGCCGGCTTTCTTTCCATGCGGGTCTGCCACGTTGAGGACACCTAAGCTGCCCTGAAAGAAACCACCGGGGCTCCAATCCACTTTGGGGTCTCCTGCTCGACGTCTCTCTAAGTGAGGCAGAAAGTAGACTTTAGGTCCAGCCCGAAATAATGTAGAGATTGACCGTGAGCCTTGCTAGGCATTTGGAACATGCAAAGTCACCTAGGCCTCCTGAGGGCATTTAGAGGATTATGCCATTCAGCACATGCAGAACACACTGCATCCCAATGTTTCATCGCAGAAGGGCGAATTGTGTTCCAAGGGCCTCCTTTGGCTTGTCAGAGAAGAGAGGTATATGTGCTGGGTGATCCGGTGTATAATGGAGAAGCCTGGAAAACGGCAGTATTTTCCCCCTTTTGAAAGGTAGATAGTGGCGGCCTCAAGGCTGACTGAAAGACAGTGCTGTTACCCGTCTTCTAGTCACTGCTAGGAATGCCTCAGGGAAGAAAGTGAGTTTTCTCCTATGAATCCAGGTGGTCGCCTGTGCCTTGCTAGGAGTTCACCCCACCGCTTGCCCTAGCTAAAGTGCGAAGTAAACGTGACCCCCAGGCCTCAAGGTAAGCACGAGCGTTTCCTATCAGCAAAGTTTGCTGTGCAGCCATCTCCATGAACCCTGACTCGATAGAGTGCTTTAAATCCTCTACGGCTCTCCAGAGGCCTCAGAGAGACACGTATGAATTCCCTTCTGAGGGAGAGCGTGGGTGCCGTGAGTCCCCTTTTTGTTTTCCGAGCAACACAGCGCAGAACAGGCTGTTGGGGTCAACCCTTTCTATGCAGAGGGAAAGGCAATGAACTGATCCTCGCTTGCATAGCTTGATTTCTACCGCTGTAAAGCAGCCCCAGGACAACGTTTTTGCCAGTATTACATTCAACGTGGCTCTCCCTCTGTGGAGGCCCTCTGAACTGCACTGAAAGAATCCCTGAGCCTACAGAGCCCCCTGGCAACTCTTACCTGTCATCTCTCTATTGTGACGCAAGGTCCACTGTAGGTCCAGCCTGACAGAAAGAACAGAAAAACCGGTCAACTTGTGAGACTTTTGGACGATCCAAAGTCACCTAGGCCTGACTAAGTCATTAAGCAGGTAATGCTCTGCACGGCATGCAAAAGTCCCCGCCTGCAACGAAGTGTGATCATAGAAAGGCCCCGTGTGGCCGAAAGTCTCCAGTAGACAGTCAGTGAGTGATGGTAATTGCGCTGTGGGGTCAAGTTGGAAACTGGAGCATGTGAGAGAAGCCCGACTCTCCCCCTTTGGAAAGCAACTTCGATGCAGCTTCCAAGCTGCCTGAACACCACACCACCAGGACACTGTTCACTGCACAGATGCCTCTGAGGAGCAGTGAGCTTTTGCCAAAGAAACCAAACGCTTGCGCTTCCTTCCTGGGAGCTCAGCCCAGAGCATACTGTAGCTAAAGTGCCAACTAAATGTGACCTCTAGTCTCGAGGTAAGGTGCACATTTTCCCTTTACCAGAGGCAGGGGTGCACCAGTTTCCAGGAAGGCTTAGTCAATGGACGGCTTTAGCTTTAGTGTGCCTCACAGCGCTCAAGCCTCTCACGGGGGCATTTCTTTCCAGGGAAGTGCACCGTGTACCAGAAGCCTTCTGAGCACAATCAAGGGATACACGGCTCTGGGACCATCCCTCACTATGCAGGTGAAAGGGCCGGCAACTCATCTGTTCTCTATGGCTAGCGTTCCACAGCTTTGAAACAGCCCCAGGAGCACGGTTCTTGGGCCGGCTTTCTTTCCATGCGGGTCTGCCACGTTGAGGACACCTAAGCTGCCCTGAAAGAAACCACCGGGGCTCCAATCCACTTTGGGGTCTCCTGCTCGACGTCTCTCTAAGTGAGGCAGAAAGTAGACTTTAGGTCCAGCCCGAAATAATGTAGAGATTGACCGTGAGCCTTGCTAGGCATTTGGAACATGCAAAGTCACCTAGGCCTCCTGAGGGCATTTAGAGGATTATGCCATTCAGCACATGCAGAACACACTGCATCCCAATGTTTCATCGCAGAAGGGCGAATTGTGTTCCAAGGGCCTCCTTTGGCTTGTCAGAGAAGAGAGGTATATGTGCTGGGTGATCCGGTGTATAATGGAGAAGCCTGGAAAACGGCAGTATTTTCCCCCTTTTGAAAGGTAGATAGTGGCGGCCTCAAGGCTGACTGAAAGACAGTGCTGTTACCCGTCTTCTAGTCACTGCTAGGAATGCCTCAGGGAAGAAAGTGAGTTTTCTCCTATGAATCCAGGTGGTCGCCTGTGCCTTGCTAGGAGTTCACCCCACCGCTTGCCCTAGCTAAAGTGCGAAGTAAACGTGACCCCCAGGCCTCAAGGTAAGCACGAGCGTTTCCTATCAGCAAAGTGTGCTGTGCAGCCATCTCCATGAACCCTGACTCGATAGAGTGCTTTAAATCCTCTACGGCTCTCCAGAGGCCTCAGAGAGACACGTATGAATTCCCTTCTGAGGGAGAGCGTGGGTGCCGTGAGTCCCCTTTTTGTTTTCCGAGCAACACAGCGCAGAACAGGCTGTTGGGGTCAACCCTTTCTATGCAGAGGGAAAGGCAATGAACTGATCCTCGCTTGCATAGCTTGATTTCTACCGCTGTAAAGCAGCCCCAGGACAACGTTTTTGCCAGTATTACATTCAACGTGGCTCTCCCTCTGTGGAGGCCCTCTGAACTGCACTGAAAGAATCCCTGAGCCTACAGAGCCCCCTGGCAACTCTTACCTGTCATCTCTCTATTGTGACGCAAGGTCCACTGTAGGTCCAGCCTGACAGAAAGAACAGAAAAACCGGTCAACTTGTGAGACTTTTGGACGATCCAAAGTCACCTAGGCCTGACTAAGTCATTAAGCAGGTAATGCTCTGCACGGCATGCAAAAGTCCCCGCCTGCAACGAAGTGTGATCATAGAAAGGCCCCGTGTGGCCGAAAGTCTCCAGTAGACAGTCAGTGAGTGATGGTAATTGCGCTGTGGGGTCAAGTTGGAAACTGGAGCATGTGAGAGAAGCCCGACTCTCCCCCTTTGGAAAGCAACTTCGATGCAGCTTCCAAGCTGCCTGAACACCACACCACCAGGACACTGTTCACTGCACAGATGCCTCTGAGGAGCAGTGAGCTTTTGCCAAAGAAACCAAACGCTTGCGCTTCCTTCCTGGGAGCTCAGCCCAGAGCATACTGTAGCTAAAGTGCCAACTAAATGTGACCTCTAGTCTCGAGGTAAGGTGCACATTTTCCCTTTACCAGAGGCAGGGGTGCACCAGTTTCCAGGAAGGCTTAGTCAATGGACGGCTTTAGCTTTAGTGTGCCTCACAGCGCTCAAGCCTCTCACGGGGGCATTTCTTTCCAGGGAAGTGCACCGTGTACCAGAAGCCTTCTGAGCACAATCAAGGGATACACGGCTCTGGGACCATCCCTCACTATGCAGGTGAAAGGGCCGGCAACTCATCTGTTCTCTATGGCTAGCGTTCCACAGCTTTGAAACAGCCCCAGGAGCACGGTTCTTGGGCCGGCTTTCTTTCCATGCGGGTCTGCCACGTTGAGGACACCTAAGCTGCCCTGAAAGAAACCACCGGGGCTCCAATCCACTTTGGGGTCTCCTGCTCGACGTCTCTCTAAGTGAGGCAGAAAGTAGACTTTAGGTCCAGCCCGAAATAATGTAGAGATTGACCGTGAGCCTTGCTAGGCATTTGGAACATGCAAAGTCACCTAGGCCTCCTGAGGGCATTTAGAGGATTATGCCATTCAGCACATGCAGAACACACTGCATCCCAATGTTTCATCGCAGAAGGCCGAATTGTGTTCCAAGGGCCTCCTTTGGCTTGTCAGAGAAGAGAGGTATATGTGCTGGGTGATCCGGTGTATAATGGAGAAGCCTGGAAAACGGCAGTATTTTCCCCCTTTTGAAAGGTAGATAGTGGCGGCCTCAAGGCTGACTGAAAGACAGTGCTGTTACCCGTCTTCTAGTCACTGCTAGGAATGCCTCAGGGAAGAAAGTGAGTTTTCTCCTATGAATCCAGGTGGTCGCCTGTGCCTTGCTAGGAGTTCACCCCACCGCTTGCCCTAGCTAAAGTGCGAAGTAAACGTGACCCCCAGGCCTCAAGGTAAGCACGAGCGTTTCCTATCAGCAAAGTGTGCTGTGCAGCCATCTCCATGAACCCTGACTCGATAGAGTGCTTTAAATCCTCTACGGCTCTCCAGAGGCCTCAGAGAGACACGTATGAATTCCCTTCTGAGGGAGAGCGTGGGTGCCGTGAGTCCCCTTTTTGTTTTCCGAGCAACACAGCGCAGAACAGGCTGTTGGGGTCAACCCTTTCTATGCAGAGGGAAAGGCAATGAACTGATCCTCGCTTGCATAGCTTGATTTCTACCGCTGTAAAGCAGCCCCAGGACAACGTTTTTGCCAGTATTACATTCAACGTGGCTCTCCCTCTGTGGAGGCCCTCTGAACTGCACTGAAAGAATCCCTGAGCCTACAGAGCCCCCTGGCAACTCTTACCTGTCATCTCTCTATTGTGACGCAAGGTCCACAGTAGGTCCAGCCTGACAGAAAGAACAGAAAAACCGGTCAACTTGTGAGACTTTTGGACGATCCAAAGTCACCTAGGCCTGACTAAGTCATTAAGCAGGTAATGCTCTGCACGGCATGCAAAAGTCCCCGCCTGCAACGAAGTGTGATCATAGAAAGGCCCCGTGTGGCCGAAAGTCTCCAGTAGACAGTCAGTGAGTGATGGTAATTGCGCTGTGGGGTCAAGTTGGAAACTGGAGCATGTGAGAGAAGCCCGACTCTCCCCCTTTGGAAAGCAACTTCGATGCAGCTTCCAAGCTGCCTGAACACCACACCACCAGGACACTGTTCACTGCACAGATGCCTCTGAGGAGCAGTGAGCTTTTGCCAAAGAAACCAAACGCTTGCGCTTCCTTCCTGGGAGCTCAGCCCAGAGCATACTGTAGCTAAAGTGCCAACTAAATGTGACCTCTAGTCTCGAGGTAAGGTGCACATTTTCCCTTTACCAGAGGCAGGGGTGCACCAGTTTCCAGGAAGGCTTAGTCAATGGACGGCTTTAGCTTTAGTGTGCCTCACAGCGCTCAAGCCTCTCACGGGGGCATTTCTTTCCAGGGAAGTGCACCGTGTACCAGAAGCCTTCTGAGCACAATCAAGGGATACACGGCTCTGGGACCATCCCTCACTATGCAGGTGAAAGGGCCGGCAACTCATCTGTTCTCTATGGCTAGCGTTCCACAGCTTTGAAACAGCCCCAGGAGCACGGTTCTTGGGCCGGCTTTCTTTCCATGCGGGTCTGCCACGTTGAGGACACCTAAGCTGCCCTGAAAGAAACCACCGGGGCTCCAATCCACTTTGGGGTCTCCTGCTCGACGTCTCTCTAAGTGAGGCAGAAAGTAGACTTTAGGTCCAGCCCGAAATAATGTAGAGATTGACCGTGAGCCTTGCTAGGCATTTGGAACATGCAAAGTCACCTAGGCCTCCTGAGGGCATTTAGAGGATTATGCCATTCAGCACATGCAGAACACACTGCATCCCAATGTTTCATCGCAGAAGGGCGAATTGTGTTCCAAGGGCCTCCTTTGGCTTGTCAGAGAAGAGAGGTATATGTGCTGGGTGATCCGGTGTATAATGGAGAAGCCTGGAAAACGGCAGTATTTTCCCCCTTTTGAAAGGTAGATAGTGGCGGCCTCAAGGCTGACTGAAAGACAGTGCTGTTACCCGTCTTCTAGTCACTGCTAGGAATGCCTCAGGGAAGAAAGTGAGTTTTCTCCTATGAATCCAGGTGGTCGCCTGTGCCTTGCTAGGAGTTCACCCCACCGCTTGCCCTAGCTAAAGTGCGAAGTAAACGTGACCCCCAGGCCTCAAGGTAAGCACGAGCGTTTCCTATCAGCAAAGTGTGCTGTGCAGCCATCTCCATGAACCCTGACTCGATAGAGTGCTTTAAATCCTCTACGGCTCTCCAGAGGCCTCAGAGAGACACGTATGAATTCCCTTCTGAGGGAGAGCGTGGGTGCCGTGAGTCCCCTTTTTGTTTTCCGAGCAACACAGCGCAGAACAGGCTGTTGGGGTCAACCCTTTCTATGCAGAGGGAAAGGCAATGAACTGATCCTCGCTTGCATAGCTTGATTTCTACCGCTGTAAAGCAGCCCCAGGACAACGTTTTTGCCAGTATTACATTCAACGTGGCTCTCCCTCTGTGGAGGCCCTCTGAACTGCACTGAAAGAATCCCTGAGCCTACAGAGCCCCCTGGCAACTCTTACCTGTCATCTCTCTATTGTGACGCAAGGTCCACAGTAGGTCCAGCCTGACAGAAAGAACAGAAAAACCGGTCAACTTGTGAGACTTTTGGACGATCCAAAGTCACCTAGGCCTGACTAAGTCATTAAGCAGGTAATGCTCTGCACGGCATGCAAAAGTCCCCGCCTGCAACGAAGTGTGATCATAGAAAGGCCCCGTGTGGCCGAAAGTCTCCAGTAGACAGTCAGTGAGTGATGGTAATTGCGCTGTGGGGTCAAGTTGGAAACTGGAGCATGTGAGAGAAGCCCGACTCTCCCCCTTTGGAAAGCAACTTCGATGCAGCTTCCAAGCTGCCTGAACACCACACCACCAGGACACTGTTCACTGCACAGATGCCTCTGAGGAGCAGTGAGCTTTTGCCAAAGAAACCAAACGCTTGCGCTTCCTTCCTGGGAGCTCAGCCCAGAGCATACTGTAGCTAAAGTGCCAACTAAATGTGACCTCTAGTCTCGAGGTAAGGTGCACATTTTCCCTTTACCAGAGGCAGGGGTGCACCAGTTTCCAGGAAGGCTTAGTCAATGGACGGCTTTAGCTTTAGTGTGCCTCACAGCGCTCAAGCCTCTCACGGGGGCATTTCTTTCCAGGGAAGTGCACCGTGTACCAGAAGCCTTCTGAGCACAATCAAGGGATACACGGCTCTGGGACCATCCCTCACTATGCAGGTGAAAGGGCCGGCAACTCATCTGTTCTCTATGGCTAGCGTTCCACAGCTTTGAAACAGCCCCAGGAGCACGGTTCTTGGGCCGGCTTTCTTTCCATGCGGGTCTGCCACGTTGAGGACACCTAAGCTGCCCTGAAAGAAACCACCGGGGCTCCAATCCACTTTGGGGTCTCCTGCTCGACGTCTCTCTAAGTGAGGCAGAAAGTAGACTTTAGGTCCAGCCCGAAATAATGTAGAGATTGACCGTGAGCCTTGCTAGGCATTTGGAACATGCAAAGTCACCTAGGCCTCCTGAGGGCATTTAGAGGATTATGCCATTCAGCACATGCAGAACACACTGCATCCCAATGTTTCATCGCAGAAGGGCGAATTGTGTTCCAAGGGCCTCCTTTGGCTTGTCAGAGAAGAGAGGTATATGTGCTGGGTGATCCGGTGTATAATGGAGAAGCCTGGAAAACGGCAGTATTTTCCCCCTTTTGAAAGGTAGATAGTGGCGGCCTCAAGGCTGACTGAAAGACAGTGCTGTTACCCGTCTTCTAGTCACTGCTAGGAATGCCTCAGGGAAGAAAGTGAGTTTTCTCCTATGAATCCAGGTGGTCGCCTGTGCCTTGCTAGGAGTTCACCCCACCGCTTGCCCTAGCTAAAGTGCGAAGTAAACGTGACCCCCAGGCCTCAAGGTAAGCACGAGCGTTTCCTATCAGCAAAGTGTGCTGTGCAGCCATCTCCATGAACCCTGACTCGATAGAGTGCTTTAAATCCTCTACGGCTCTCCAGAGGCCTCAGAGAGACACGTATGAATTCCCTTCTGAGGGAGAGCGTGGGTGCCGTGAGTCCCCTTTTTGTTTTCCGAGCAACACAGCGCAGAACAGGCTGTTGGGGTCAACCCTTTCTATGCAGAGGGAAAGGCAATGAACTGATCCTCGCTTGCATAGCTTGATTTCTACCGCTGTAAAGCAGCCCCAGGACAACGTTTTTGCCAGTATTACATTCAACGTGGCTCTCCCTCTGTGGAGGCCCTCTGAACTGCACTGAAAGAATCCCTGAGCCTACAGAGCCCCCTGGCAACTCTTACCTGTCATCTCTCTATTGTGACGCAAGGTCCACTGTAGGTCCAGCCTGACAGAAAGAACAGAAAAACCGGTCAACTTGTGAGACTTTTGGACGATCCAAAGTCACCTAGGCCTGACTAAGTCATTAAGCAGGTAATGCTCTGCACGGCATGCAAAAGTCCCCGCCTGCAACGAAGTGTGATCATAGAAAGGCCCCGTGTGGCCGAAAGTCTCCAGTAGACAGTCAGTGAGTGATGGTAATTGCGCTGTGGGGTCAAGTTGGAAACTGGAGCATGTGAGAGAAGCCCGACTCTCCCCCTTTGGAAAGCAACTTCGATGCAGCTTCCAAGCTGCCTGAACACCACACCACCAGGACACTGTTCACTGCACAGATGCCTCTGAGGAGCAGTGAGCTTTTGCCAAAGAAACCAAACGCTTGCGCTTCCTTCCTGGGAGCTCAGCCCAGAGCATACTGTAGCTAAAGTGCCAACTAAATGTGACCTCTAGTCTCGAGGTAAGGTGCACATTTTCCCTTTACCAGAGGCAGGGGTGCACCAGTTTCCAGGAAGGCTTAGTCAATGGACGGCTTTAGCTTTAGTGTGCCTCACAGCGCTCAAGCCTCTCACGGGGGCATTTCTTTCCAGGGAAGTGCACCGTGTACCAGAAGCCTTCTGAGCACAATCAAGGGATACACGGCTCTGGGACCATCCCTCACTATGCAGGTGAAAGGGCCGGCAACTCATCTGTTCTCTATGGCTAGCGTTCCACAGCTTTGAAACAGCCCCAGGAGCACGGTTCTTGGGCCGGCTTTCTTTCCATGCGGGTCTGCCACGTTGAGGACACCTAAGCTGCCCTGAAAGAAACCACCGGGGCTCCAATCCACTTTGGGGTCTCCTGCTCGACGTCTCTCTAAGTGAGGCAGAAAGTAGACTTTAGGTCCAGCCCGAAATAATGTAGAGATTGACCGTGAGCCTTGCTAGGCATTTGGAACATGCAAAGTCACCTAGGCCTCCTGAGGGCATTTAGAGGATTATGCCATTCAGCACATGCAGAACACACTGCATCCCAATGTTTCATCGCAGAAGGGCGAATTGTGTTCCAAGGGCCTCCTTTGGCTTGTCAGAGAAGAGAGGTATATGTGCTGGGTGATCCGGTGTATAATGGAGAAGCCTGGAAAACGGCAGTATTTTCCCCCTTTTGAAAGGTAGATAGTGGCGGCCTCAAGGCTGACTGAAAGACAGTGCTGTTACCCGTCTTCTAGTCACTGCTAGGAATGCCTCAGGGAAGAAAGTGAGTTTTCTCCTATGAATCCAGGTGGTCGCCTGTGCCTTGCTAGGAGTTCACCCCACCGCTTGCCCTAGCTAAAGTGCGAAGTAAACGTGACCCCCAGGCCTCAAGGTAAGCACGAGCGTTTCCTATCAGCAAAGTGTGCTGTGCAGCCATCTCCATGAACCCTGACTCGATAGAGTGCTTTAAATCCTCTACGGCTCTCCAGAGGCCTCAGAGAGACACGTATGAATTCCCTTCTGAGGGAGAGCGTGGGTGCCGTGAGTCCCCTTTTTGTTTTCCGAGCAACACAGCGCAGAACAGGCTGTTGGGGTCAACCCTTTCTATGCAGAGGGAAAGGCAATGAACTGATCCTCGCTTGCATAGCTTGATTTCTACCGCTGTAAAGCAGCCCCAGGACAACGTTTTTGCCAGTATTACATTCAACGTGGCTCTCCCTCTGTGGAGGCCCTCTGAACTGCACTGAAAGAATCCCTGAGCCTACAGAGCCCCCTGGCAACTCTTACCTGTCATCTCTCTATTGTGACGCAAGGTCCACTGTAGGTCCAGCCTGACAGAAAGAACAGAAAAACCGGTCAACTTGTGAGACTTTTGGACGATCCAAAGTCACCTAGGCCTGACTAAGTCATTAAGCAGGTAATGCTCTGCACGGCATGCAAAAGTCCCCGCCTGCAACGAAGTGTGATCATAGAAAGGCCCCGTGTGGCCGAAAGTCTCCAGTAGACAGTCAGTGAGTGATGGTAATTGCGCTGTGGGGTCAAGTTGGAAACTGGAGCATGTGAGAGAAGCCCGACTCTCCCCCTTTGGAAAGCAACTTCGATGCAGCTTCCAAGCTGCCTGAACACCACACCACCAGGACACTGTTCACTGCACAGATGCCTCTGAGGAGCAGTGAGCTTTTGCCAAAGAAACCAAACGCTTGCGCTTCCTTCCTGGGAGCTCAGCCCAGAGCATACTGTAGCTAAAGTGCCAACTAAATGTGACCTCTAGTCTCGAGGTAAGGTGCACATTTTCCCTTTACCAGAGGCAGGGGTGCACCAGTTTCCAGGAAGGCTTAGTCAATGGACGGCTTTAGCTTTAGTGTGCCTCACAGCGCTCAAGCCTCTCACGGGGGCATTTCTTTCCAGGGAAGTGCACCGTGTACCAGAAGCCTTCTGAGCACAATCAAGGGATACACGGCTCTGGGACCATCCCTCACTATGCAGGTGAAAGGGCCGGCAACTCATCTGTTCTCTATGGCTAGCGTTCCACAGCTTTGAAACAGCCCCAGGAGCACGGTTCTTGGGCCGGCTTTCTTTCCATGCGGGTCTGCCACGTTGAGGACACCTAAGCTGCCCTGAAAGAAACCACCGGGGCTCCAATCCACTTTGGGGTCTCCTGCTCGACGTCTCTCTAAGTGAGGCAGAAAGTAGACTTTAGGTCCAGCCCGAAATAATGTAGAGATTGACCGTGAGCCTTGCTAGGCATTTGGAACATGCAAAGTCACCTAGGCCTCCTGAGGGCATTTAGAGGATTATGCCATTCAGCACATGCAGAACACACTGCATCCCAATGTTTCATCGCAGAAGGCCGAATTGTGTTCCAAGGGCCTCCTTTGGCTTGTCAGAGAAGAGAGGTATATGTGCTGGGTGATCCGGTGTATAATGGAGAAGCCTGGAAAACGGCAGTATTTTCCCCCTTTTGAAAGGTAGATAGTGGCGGCCTCAAGGCTGACTGAAAGACAGTGCTGTTACCCGTCTTCTAGTCACTGCTAGGAATGCCTCAGGGAAGAAAGTGAGTTTTCTCCTATGAATCCAGGTGGTCGCCTGTGCCTTGCTAGGAGTTCACCCCACCGCTTGCCCTAGCTAAAGTGCGAAGTAAACGTGACCCCCAGGCCTCAAGGTAAGCACGAGCGTTTCCTATCAGCAAAGTGTGCTGTGCAGCCATCTCCATGAACCCTGACTCGATAGAGTGCTTTAAATCCTCTACGGCTCTCCAGAGGCCTCAGAGAGACACGTATGAATTCCCTTCTGAGGGAGAGCGTGGGTGCCGTGAGTCCCCTTTTTGTTTTCCGAGCAACACAGCGCAGAACAGGCTGTTGGGGTCAACCCTTTCTATGCAGAGGGAAAGGCAATGAACTGATCCTCGCTTGCATAGCTTGATTTCTACCGCTGTAAAGCAGCCCCAGGACAACGTTTTTGCCAGTATTACATTCAACGTGGCTCTCCCTCTGTGGAGGCCCTCTGAACTGCACTGAAAGAATCCCTGAGCCTACAGAGCCCCCTGGCAACTCTTACCTGTCATCTCTCTATTGTGACGCAAGGTCCACTGTAGGTCCAGCCTGACAGAAAGAACAGAAAAACCGGTCAACTTGTGAGACTTTTGGACGATCCAAAGTCACCTAGGCCTGACTAAGTCATTAAGCAGGTAATGCTCTGCACGGCATGCAAAAGTCCCCGCCTGCAACGAAGTGTGATCATAGAAAGGCCCCGTGTGGCCGAAAGTCTCCAGTAGACAGTCAGTGAGTGATGGTAATTGCGCTGTGGGGTCAAGTTGGAAACTGGAGCATGTGAGAGAAGCCCGACTCTCCCCCTTTGGAAAGCAACTTCGATGCAGCTTCCAAGCTGCCTGAACACCACACCACCAGGACACTGTTCACTGCACAGATGCCTCTGAGGAGCAGTGAGCTTTTGCCAAAGAAACCAAACGCTTGCGCTTCCTTCCTGGGAGCTCAGCCCAGAGCATACTGTAGCTAAAGTGCCAACTAAATGTGACCTCTAGTCTCGAGGTAAGGTGCACATTTTCCCTTTACCAGAGGCAGGGGTGCACCAGTTTCCAGGAAGGCTTAGTCAATGGACGGCTTTAGCTTTAGTGTGCCTCACAGCGCTCAAGCCTCTCACGGGGGCATTTCTTTCCAGGGAAGTGCACCGTGTACCAGAAGCCTTCTGAGCACAATCAAGGGATACACGGCTCTGGGACCATCCCTCACTATGCAGGTGAAAGGGCCGGCAACTCATCTGCTCTCTATGGCTAGCGTTCCACAGCTTTGAAACAGCCCCAGGAGCACGGTTCTTGGGCCGGCTTTCTTTCCATGCGGGTCTGCCACGTTGAGGACACCTAAGCTGCCCTGAAAGAAACCACCGGGGCTCCAATCCACTTTGGGGTCTCCTGCTCGACGTCTCTCTAAGTGAGGCAGAAAGTAGACTTTAGGTCCAGCCCGAAATAATGTAGAGATTGACCGTGAGCCTTGCTAGGCATTTGGAACATGCAAAGTCACCTAGGCCTCCTGAGGGCATTTAGAGGATTATGCCATTCAGCACATGCAGAACACACTGCATCCCAATGTTTCATCGCAGAAGGGCGAATTGTGTTCCAAGGGCCTCCTTTGGCTTGTCAGAGAAGAGAGGTATATGTGCTGGGTGATCCGGTGTATAATGGAGAAGCCTGGAAAACGGCAGTATTTTCCCCCTTTTGAAAGGTAGATAGTGGCGGCCTCAAGGCTGACTGAAAGACAGTGCTGTTACCCGTCTTCTAGTCACTGCTAGGAATGCCTCAGGGAAGAAAGTGAGTTTTCTCCTATGAATCCAGGTGGTCGCCTGTGCCTTGCTAGGAGTTCACCCCACCGCTTGCCCTAGCTAAAGTGCGAAGTAAACGTGACCCCCAGGCCTCAAGGTAAGCACGAGCGTTTCCTATCAGCAAAGTGTGCTGTGCAGCCATCTCCATGAACCCTGACTCGATAGAGTGCTTTAAATCCTCTACGGCTCTCCAGAGGCCTCAGAGAGACACGTATGAATTCCCTTCTGAGGGAGAGCGTGGGTGCCGTGAGTCCCCTTTTTGTTTTCCGAGCAACACAGCGCAGAACAGGCTGTTGGGGTCAACCCTTTCTATGCAGAGGGAAAGGCAATGAACTGATCCTCGCTTGCATAGCTTGATTTCTACCGCTGTAAAGCAGCCCCAGGACAACGTTTTTGCCAGTATTACATTCAACGTGGCTCTCCCTCTGTGGAGGCCCTCTGAACTGCACTGAAAGAATCCCTGAGCCTACAGAGCCCCCTGGCAACTCTTACCTGTCATCTCTCTATTGTGACGCAAGGTCCACTGTAGGTCCAGCCTGACAGAAAGAACAGAAAAACCGGTCAACTTGTGAGACTTTTGGACGATCCAAAGTCACCTAGGCCTGACTAAGTCATTAAGCAGGTAATGCTCTGCACGGCATGCAAAAGTCCCCGCCTGCAACGAAGTGTGATCATAGAAAGGCCCCGTGTGGCCGAAAGTCTCCAGTAGACAGTCAGTGAGTGATGGTAATTGCGCTGTGGGGTCAAGTTGGAAACTGGAGCATGTGAGAGAAGCCCGACTCTCCCCCTTTGGAAAGCAACTTCGATGCAGCTTCCAAGCTGCCTGAACACCACACCACCAGGACACTGTTCACTGCACAGATGCCTCTGAGGAGCAGTGAGCTTTTGCCAAAGAAACCAAACGCTTGCGCTTCCTTCCTGGGAGCTCAGCCCAGAGCATACTGTAGCTAAAGTGCCAACTAAATGTGACCTCTAGTCTCGAGGTAAGGTGCACATTTTCCCTTTACCAGAGGCAGGGGTGCACCAGTTTCCAGGAAGGCTTAGTCAATGGACGGCTTTAGCTTTAGTGTGCCTCACAGCGCTCAAGCCTCTCACGGGGGCATTTCTTTCCAGGGAAGTGCACCGTGTACCAGAAGCCTTCTGAGCACAATCAAGGGATACACGGCTCTGGGACCATCCCTCACTATGCAGGTGAAAGGGCCGGCAACTCATCTGTTCTCTATGGCTAGCGTTCCACAGCTTTGAAACAGCCCCAGGAGCACGGTTCTTGGGCCGGCTTTCTTTCCATGCGGGTCTGCCACGTTGAGGACACCTAAGCTGCCCTGAAAGAAACCACCGGGGCTCCAATCCACTTTGGGGTCTCCTGCTCGACGTCTCTCTAAGTGAGGCAGAAAGTAGACTTTAGGTCCAGCCCGAAATAATGTAGAGATTGACCGTGAGCCTTGCTAGGCATTTGGAACATGCAAAGTCACCTAGGCCTCCTGAGGGCATTTAGAGGATTATGCCATTCAGCACATGCAGAACACACTGCATCCCAATGTTTCATCGCAGAAGGGCGAATTGTGTTCCAAGGGCCTCCTTTGGCTTGTCAGAGAAGAGAGGTATATGTGCTGGGTGATCCGGTGTATAATGGAGAAGCCTGGAAAACGGCAGTATTTTCCCCCTTTTGAAAGGTAGATAGTGGCGGCCTCAAGGCTGACTGAAAGACAGTGCTGTTACCCGTCTTCTAGTCACTGCTAGGAATGCCTCAGGGAAGAAAGTGAGTTTTCTCCTATGAATCCAGGTGGTCGCCTGTGCCTTGCTAGGAGTTCACCCCACCGCTTGCCCTAGCTAAAGTGCGAAGTAAACGTGACCCCCAGGCCTCAAGGTAAGCACGAGCGTTTCCTATCAGCAAAGTGTGCTGTGCAGCCATCTCCATGAACCCTGACTCGATAGAGTGCTTTAAATCCTCTACGGCTCTCCAGAGGCCTCAGAGAGACACGTATGAATTCCCTTCTGAGGGAGAGCGTGGGTGCCGTGAGTCCCCTTTTTGTTTTCCGAGCAACACAGCGCAGAACAGGCTGTTGGGGTCAACCCTTTCTATGCAGAGGGAAAGGCAATGAACTGATCCTCGCTTGCATAGCTTGATTTCTACCGCTGTAAAGCAGCCCCAGGACAACGTTTTTGCCAGGATTACATTCAACGTGGCTCTCCCTCTGTGGAGGCCCTCTGAACTGCACTGAAAGAATCCCTGAGCCTACAGAGCCCCCTGGCAACTCTTACCTGTCATCTCTCTATTGTGACGCAAGGTCCACTGTAGGTCCAGCCTGACAGAAAGAACAGAAAAACCGGTCAACTTGTGAGACTTTTGGACGATCCAAAGTCACCTAGGCCTGACTAAGTCATTAAGCAGGTAATGCTCTGCACGGCATGCAAAAGTCCCCGCCTGCAACGAAGTGTGATCATAGAAAGGCCCCGTGTGGCCGAAAGTCTCCAGTAGACAGTCAGTGAGTGATGGTAATTGCGCTGTGGGGTCAAGTTGGAAACTGGAGCATGTGAGAGAAGCCCGACTCTCCCCCTTTGGAAAGCAACTTCGATGCAGCTTCCAAGCTGCCTGAACACCACACCACCAGGACACTGTTCACTGCACAGATGCCTCTGAGGAGCAGTGAGCTTTTGCCAAAGAAACCAAACGCTTGCGCTTCCTTCCTGGGAGCTCAGCCCAGAGCATACTGTAGCTAAAGTGCCAACTAAATGTGACCTCTAGTCTCGAGGTAAGGTGCACATTTTCCCTTTACCAGAGGCAGGGGTGCACCAGTTTCCAGGAAGGCTTAGTCAATGGACGGCTTTAGCTTTAGTGTGCCTCACAGCGCTCAAGCCTCTCACGGGGGCATTTCTTTCCAGGGAAGTGCACCGTGTACCAGAAGCCTTCTGAGCACAATCAAGGGATACACGGCTCTGGGACCATCCCTCACTATGCAGGTGAAAGGGCCGGCAACTCATCTGTTCTCTATGGCTAGCGTTCCACAGCTTTGAAACAGCCCCAGGAGCACGGTTCTTGGGCCGGCTTTCTTTCCATGCGGGTCTGCCACGTTGAGGACACCTAAGCTGCCCTGAAAGAAACCACCGGGGCTCCAATCCACTTTGGGGTCTCCTGCTCGACGTCTCTCTAAGTGAGGCAGAAAGTAGACTTTAGGTCCAGCCCGAAATAAAGTAGAGATTGACCGTGAGCCTTGCTAGGCATTTGGAACATGCAAAGTCACCTAGGCCTCCTGAGGGCATTTAGAGGATTATGCCATTCAGCACATGCAGAACACACTGCATCCCAATGTTTCATCGCAGAAGGGCGAATTGTGTTCCCAGGGCCTCCTTTGGCTTGTCAGAGAAGAGAGGTATATGTGCTGGGTGATCCGGTGTATAATGGAGAAGCCTGGAAAACGGCAGTATTTTCCCCCTTTTGAAAGGTAGATAGTGGCGGCCTCAAGGCTGACTGAAAGACAGTGCTGTTACCCGTCTTCTAGTCACTGCTAGGAATGCCTCAGGGAAGAAAGTGAGTTTTCTCCTATGAATCCAGGTGGTCGCCTGTGCCTTGCTAGGAGTTCACCCCACCGCTTGCCCTAGCTAAAGTGCGAAGTAAACGTGACCCCCAGGCCTCAAGGTAAGCACGAGCGTTTCCTATCAGCAAAGTGTGCTGTGCAGCCATCTCCATGAACCCTGACTCGATAGAGTGCTTTAAATCCTCTACGGCTCTCCAGAGGCCTCAGAGAGACACGTATGAATTCCCTTCTGAGGGAGAGCGTGGGTGCCGTGAGTCCCCTTTTTGTTTTCCGAGCAACACAGCGCAGAACAGGCTGTTGGGGTCAACCCTTTCTATGCAGAGGGAAAGGCAATGAACTGATCCTCGCTTGCATAGCTTGATTTCTACCGCTGTAA
The DNA here is from genome assembly GCF_964165515.1 of Mesoplodon bidens. Lineage (NCBI taxonomy): Eukaryota > Metazoa > Chordata > Mammalia > Artiodactyla > Ziphiidae > Mesoplodon > Mesoplodon bidens. Next base: position 59,934 of record NW_027671263.1, read on the forward strand.
AGCAGCCCCAGGACAACGTTTTTGCCAGTATTACATTCAACGTGGCTCTCCCTCTGTGGAGGCCCTCTGAACTGCACTGAAAGAATCCCTGAGCCTACAGAGCCCCCTGGCAACTCTTACCTGTCATCTCTCTATTGTGACGCAAGGTCCACTGTAGGTCCAGCCTGACAGAAAGAACAGAAAAACCGGTCAACTTGTGAGACTTTTGGACGATCCAAAGTCACCTAGGCCTGACTAAGTCATTAAGCAGGTAATGCTCTGCACGGCATGCAAAAGTCCCCGCCTGCAACGAAGTGTGATCATAGAAAGGCCCCGTGTGGCCGAAAGTCTCCAGTAGACAGTCAGTGAGTGATGGTAATTGCGCTGTGGGGTCAAGTTGGAAACTGGAGCATGTGAGAGAAGCCCGACTCTCCCCCTTTGGAAAGCAACTTCGATGCAGCTTCCAAGCTGCCTGAACACCACACCACCAGGACACTGTTCACTGCACAGATGCCTCTGAGGAGCAGTGAGCTTTTGCCAAAGAAACCAAACGCTTGCGCTTCCTTCCTGGGAGCTCAGCCCAGAGCATACTGTAGCTAAAGTGCCAACTAAATGTGACCTCTAGTCTCGAGGTAAGGTGCACATTTTCCCTTTACCAGAGGCAGGGGTGCACCAGTTTCCAGGAAGGCTTAGTCAATGGACGGCTTTAGCTTTAGTGTGCCTCACAGCGCTCAAGCCTCTCACGGGGGCATTTCTTTCCAGGGAAGTGCACCGTGTACCAGAAGCCTTCTGAGCACAATCAAGGGATACACGGCTCTGGGACCATCCCTCACTATGCAGGTGAAAGGGCCGGCAACTCATCTGTTCTCTATGGCTAGCGTTCCACAGCTTTGAAACAGCCCCAGGAGCACGGTTCTTGGGCCGGCTTTCTTTCCATGCGGGTCTGCCACGTTGAGGACACCTAAGCTGCCCTGAAAGAAACCACCGGGGCTCCAATCCACTTTGGGGTCTCCTGCTCGACGTCTCTCTAAGTGAGGCAGAAAGTAGACTTTAGGTCCAGCCCGAAATAATGTAGAGATTGACCGTGAGCCTTGCTAGGCATTTGGAACATGCAAAGTCACCTAGGCCTCCTGAGGGCATTTAGAGGATTATGCCATTCAGCACATGCAGAACACACTGCATCCCAATGTTTCATCGCAGAAGGGCGAATTGTGTTCCAAGGGCCTCCTTTGGCTTGTCAGAGAAGAGAGGTATATGTGCTGGGTGATCCGGTGTATAATGGAGAAGCCTGGAAAACGGCAGTATTTTCCCCCTTTTGAAAGGTAGATAGTGGCGGCCTCAAGGCTGACTGAAAGACAGTGCTGTTACCCGTCTTCTAGTCACTGCTAGGAATGCCTCAGGGAAGAAAGTGAGTTTTCTCCTATGAATCCAGGTGGTCGCCTGTGCCTTGCTAGGAGTTCACCCCACCGCTTGCCCTAGCTAAAGTGCGAAGTAAACGTGACCCCCAGGCCTCAAGGTAAGCACGAGCGTTTCCTATCAGCAAAGTGTGCTGTGCAGCCATCTCCATGAACCCTGACTCGATAGAGTGCTTTAAATCCTCTACGGCTCTCCAGAGGCCTCAGAGAGACACGTATGAATTCCCTTCTGAGGGAGAGCGTGGGTGCCGTGAGTCCCCTTTTTGTTTTCCGAGCAACACAGCGCAGAACAGGCTGTTGGGGTCAACCCTTTCTATGCAGAGGGAAAGGCAATGAACTGATCCTCGCTTGCATAGCTTGATTTCTACCGCTGTAAAGCAGCCCCAGGACAACGATTTTGCCAGTATTACATTCAACGTGGCTCTCCCTCTGTGGAGGCCCTCTGAACTGCACTGAAAGAATCCCTGAGCCTACAGAGCCCCCTGGCAACTCTTACCTGTCATCTCTCTATTGTGACGCAAGGTCCACTGTAGGTCCAGCCTGACAGAAAGAACAGAAAAACCGGTCAACTTGTGAGACTTTTGGACGATCCAAAGTCACCTAGGCCTGACTAAGTCATTAAGCAGGTAATGCTCTGCACGGCATGCAAAAGTCCCCGCCTGCAACGAAGTGTGATCATAGAAAGGCCCCGTGTGGCCGAAAGTCTCCAGTAGACAGTCAGTGAGTGATGGTAATTGCGCTGTGGGGTCAAGTTGGAAACTGGAGCATGTGAGAGAAGCCCGACTCTCCCCCTTTGGAAAGCAACTTCGATGCAGCTTCCAAGCTGCCTGAACACCACACCACCAGGACACTGTTCACTGCACAGATGCCTCTGTGGAGCAGTGAGCTTTTGCCAAAGAAACCAAACGCTTGCGCTTCCTTCCTGGGAGCTCAGCCCAGAGCATACTGTAGCTAAAGTGCCAACTAAATGTGACCTCTAGTCTCGAGGTAAGGTGCACATTTTCCCTTTACCAGAGGCAGGGGTGCACCAGTTTCCAGGAAGGCTTAGTCAATGGACGGCTTTAGCTTTAGTGTGCCTCACAGCGCTCAAGCCTCTCACGGGGGCATTTCTTTCCAGGGAAGTGCACCGTGTACCAGAAGCCTTCTGAGCACAATCAAGGGATACACGGCTCTGGGACCATCCCTCACTATGCAGGTGAAAGGGCCGGCAACTCATCTGTTCTCTATGGCTAGCGTTCCACAGCTTTGAAACAGCCCCAGGAGCACGGTTCTTGGGCCGGCTTTCTTTCCATGCGGGTCTGCCACGTTGAGGACACCTAAGCTGCCCTGAAAGAAACCACCGGGGCTCCAATCCACTTTGGGGTCTCCTGCTCGACGTCTCTCTAAGTGAGGCAGAAAGTAGACTTTAGGTCCAGCCCGAAATAATGTAGAGATTGACCGTGAGCCTTGCTAGGCATTTGGAACATGCAAAGTCACCTAGGCCTCCTGAGGGCATTTAGAGGATTATGCCATTCAGCACATGCAGAACACACTGCATCCCAATGTTTCATCGCAGAAGGCCGAATTGTGTTCCAAGGGCCTCCTTTGGCTTGTCAGAGAAGAGAGGTATATGTGCTGGGTGATCCGGTGTATAATGGAGAAGCCTGGAAAACGGCAGTATTTTCCCCCTTTTGAAAGGTAGATAGTGGCGGCCTCAAGGCTGACTGAAAGACAGTGCTGTTACCCGTCTTCTAGTCACTGCTAGGAATGCCTCAGGGAAGAAAGTGAGTTTTCTCCTATGAATCCAGGTGGTCGCCTGTGCCTTGCTAGGAGTTCACCCCACCGCTTGCCCTAGCTAAAGTGCGAAGTAAACGTGACCCCCAGGCCTCAAGGTAAGCACGAGCGTTTCCTATCAGCAAAGTGTGCTGTGCAGCCATCTCCATGAACCCTGACTCGATAGAGTGCTTTAAATCCTCTACGGCTCTCCAGAGGCCTCAGAGAGACACGTATGAATTCCCTTCTGAGGGAGAGCGTGGGTGCCGTGAGTCCCCTTTTTGTTTTCCGAGCAACACAGCGCAGAACAGGCTGTTGGGGTCAACCCTTTCTATGCAGAGGGAAAGGCAATGAACTGATCCTCGCTTGCATAGCTTGATTTCTACCGCTGTAAAGCAGCCCCAGGACAACGATTTTGCCAGTATTACATTCAACGTGGCTCTCCCTCTGTGGAGGCCCTCTGAACTGCACTGAAAGAATCCCTGAGCCTACAGAGCCCCCTGGCAACTCTTACCTGTCATCTCTCTATTGTGACGCAAGGTCCACTGTAGGTCCAGCCTGACAGAAAGAACAGAAAAACCGGTCAACTTGTGAGACTTTTGGACGATCCAAAGTCACCTAGGCCTGACTAAGTCATTAAGCAGGTAATGCTCTGCACGGCATGCAAAAGTCCCCGCCTGCAACGAAGTGTGATCATAGAAAGGCCCCGTGTGGCCGAAAGTCTCCAGTAGACAGTCAGTGAGTGATGGTAATTGCGCTGTGGGGTCAAGTTGGAAACTGGAGCATGTGAGAGAAGCCCGACTCTCCCCCTTTGGAAAGCAACTTCGATGCAGCTTCCAAGCTGCCTGAACACCACACCACCAGGACACTGTTCACTGCACAGATGCCTCTGAGGAGCAGTGAGCTTTTGCCAAAGAAACCAAACGCTTGCGCTTCCTTCCTGGGAGCTCAGCCCAGAGCATACTGTAGCTAAAGTGCCAACTAAATGTGACCTCTAGTCTCGAGGTAAGGTGCACATTTTCCCTTTACCAGAGGCAGGGGTGCACCAGTTTCCAGGAAGGCTTAGTCAATGGACGGCTTTAGCTTTAGTGTGCCTCACAGCGCTCAAGCCTCTCACGGGGGCATTTCTTTCCAGGGAAGTGCACCGTGTACCAGAAGCCTTCTGAGCACAATCAAGGGATACACGGCTCTGGGACCATCCCTCACTATGCAGGTGAAAGGGCCGGCAACTCATCTGTTCTCTATGGCTAGCGTTCCACAGCTTTGAAACAGCCCCAGGAGCACGGTTCTTGGGCCGGCTTTCTTTCCATGCGGGTCTGCCACGTTGAGGACACCTAAGCTGCCCTGAAAGAAACCACCGGGGCTCCAATCCACTTTGGGGTCTCCTGCTCGACGTCTCTCTAAGTGAGGCAGAAAGTAGACTTTAGGTCCAGCCCGAAATAATGTAGAGATTGACCGTGAGCCTTGCTAGGCATTTGGAACATGCAAAGTCACCTAGGCCTCCTGAGGGCATTTAGAGGATTATGCCATTCAGCACATGCAGAACACACTGCATCCCAATGTTTCATCGCAGAAGGCCGAATTGTGTTCCAAGGGCCTCCTTTGGCTTGTCAGAGAAGAGAGGTATATGTGCTGGGTGATCCGGTGTATAATGGAGAAGCCTGGAAAACGGCAGTATTTTCCCCCTTTTGAAAGGTAGATAGTGGCGGCCTCAAGGCTGACTGAAAGACAGTGCTGTTACCCGTCTTCTAGTCACTGCTAGGAATGCCTCAGGGAAGAAAGTGAGTTTTCTCCTATGAATCCAGGTGGTCGCCTGTGCCTTGCTAGGAGTTCACCCCACCGCTTGCCCTAGCTAAAGTGCGAAGTAAACGTGACCCCCAGGCCTCAAGGTAAGCACGAGCGTTTCCTATCAGCAAAGTGTGCTGTGCAGCCATCTCCATGAACCCTGACTCGATAGAGTGCTTTAAATCCTCTACGGCTCTCCAGAGGCCTCAGAGAGACACGTATGAATTCCCTTCTGAGGGAGAGCGTGGGTGCCGTGAGTCCCCTTTTTGTTTTCCGAGCAACACAGCGCAGAACAGGCTGTTGGGGTCAACCCTTTCTATGCAGAGGGAAAGGCAATGAACTGATCCTCGCTTGCATAGCTTGATTTCTACCGCTGTAAAGCAGCCCCAGGACAACGATTTTGCCAGTATTACATTCAACGTGGCTCTCCCTCTGTGGAGGCCCTCTGAACTGCACTGAAAGAATCCCTGAGCCTACAGAGCCCCCTGGCAACTCTTACCTGTCATCTCTCTATTGTGACGCAAGGTCCACTGTAGGTCCAGCCTGACAGAAAGAACAGAAAAACCGGTCAACTTGTGAGACTTTTGGACGATCCAAAGTCACCTAGGCCTGACTAAGTCATTAAGCAGGTAATGCTCTGCACGGCATGCAAAAGTCCCCGCCTGCAACGAAGTGTGATCATAGAAAGGCCCCGTGTGGCCGAAAGTCTCCAGTAGACAGTCAGTGAGTGATGGTAATTGCGCTGTGGGGTCAAGTTGGAAACTGGAGCATGTGAGAGAAGCCCGACTCTCCCCCTTTGGAAAGCAACTTCGATGCAGCTTCCAAGCTGCCTGAACACCACACCACCAGGACACTGTTCACTGCACAGATGCCTCTGAGGAGCAGTGAGCTTTTGCCAAAGAAACCAAACGCTTGCGCTTCCTTCCTGGGAGCTCAGCCCAGAGCATACTGTAGCTAAAGTGCCAACTAAATGTGACCTCTAGTCTCGAGGTAAGGTGCACATTTTCCCTTTACCAGAGGCAGGGGTGCACCAGTTTCCAGGAAGGCTTAGTCAATGGACGGCTTTAGCTTTAGTGTGCCTCACAGCGCTCAAGCCTCTCACGGGGGCATTTCTTTCCAGGGAAGTGCACCGTGTACCAGAAGCCTTCTGAGCACAATCAAGGGATACACGGCTCTGGGACCATCCCTCACTATGCAGGTGAAAGGGCCGGCAACTCATCTGCTCTCTATGGCTAGCGTTCCACAGCTTTGAAACAGCCCCAGGAGCACGGTTCTTGGGCCGGCTTTCTTTCCATGCGGGTCTGCCACGTTGAGGACACCTAAGCTGCCCTGAAAGAAACCACCGGGGCTCCAATCCACTTTGGGGTCTCCTGCTCGACGTCTCTCTAAGTGAGGCAGAAAGTAGACTTTAGGTCCAGCCCGAAATAATGTAGAGATTGACCGTGAGCCTTGCTAGGCATTTGGAACATGCAAAGTCACCTAGGCCTCCTGAGGGCATTTAGAGGATTATGCCATTCAGCACATGCAGAACACACTGCATCCCAATGTTTCATCGCAGAAGGCCGAATTGTGTTCCAAGGGCCTCCTTTGGCTTGTCAGAGAAGAGAGGTATATGTGCTGGGTGATCCGGTGTATAATGGAGAAGCCTGGAAAACGGCAGTATTTTCCCCCTTTTGAAAGGTAGATAGTGGCGGCCTCAAGGCTGACTGAAAGACAGTGCTGTTACCCGTCTTCTAGTCACTGCTAGGAATGCCTCAGGGAAGAAAGTGAGTTTTCTCCTATGAATCCAGGTGGTCGCCTGTGCCTTGCTAGGAGTTCACCCCACCGCTTGCCCTAGCTAAAGTGCGAAGTAAACGTGACCCCCAGGCCTCAAGGTAAGCACGAGCGTTTCCTATCAGCAAAGTGTGCTGTGCAGCCATCTCCATGAACCCTGACTCGATAGAGTGCTTTAAATCCTCTACGGCTCTCCAGAGGCCTCAGAGAGACACGTATGAATTCCCTTCTGAGGGAGAGCGTGGGTGCCGTGAGTCCCCTTTTTGTTTTCCGAGCAACACAGCGCAGAACAGGCTGTTGGGGTCAACCCTTTCTATGCAGAGGGAAAGGCAATGAACTGATCCTCGCTTGCATAGCTTGATTTCTACCGCTGTAAAGCAGTCCCAGGACAACGTTTTTGCCAGTATTACATTCAACGTGGCTCTCCCTCTGTGGAGGCCCTCTGAACTGCACTGAAAGAATCCCTGAGCCTACAGAGCCCCCTGGCAACTCTTACCTGTCATCTCTCTATTGTGACGCAAGGTCCACAGTAGGTCCAGCCTGACAGAAAGAACAGAAAAACCGGTCAACTTGTGAGACTTTTGGACGATCCAAAGTCACCTAGGCCTGACTAAGTCATTAAGCAGGTAATGCTCTGCACGGCATGCAAAAGTCCCCGCCTGCAACGAAGTGTGATCATAGAAAGGCCCCGTGTGGCCGAAAGTCTCCAGTAGACAGTCAGTGAGTGATGGTAATTGCGCTGTGGGGTCAAGTTGGAAACTGGAGCATGTGAGAGAAGCCCGACTCTCCCCCTTTGGAAAGCAACTTCGATGCAGCTTCCAAGCTGCCTGAACACCACACCACCAGGACACTGTTCACTGCACAGATGCCTCTGAGGAGCAGTGAGCTTTTGCCAAAGAAACCAAACGCTTGCGCTTCCTTCCTGGGAGCTCAGCCCAGAGCATACTGTAGCTAAAGTGCCAACTAAATGTGACCTCTAGTCTCGAGGTAAGGTGCACATTTTCCCTTTACCAGAGGCAGGGGTGCACCAGTTTCCAGGAAGGCTTAGTCAATGGACGGCTTTAGCTTTAGTGTGCCTCACAGCGCTCAAGCCTCTCACGGGGGCATTTCTTTCCAGGGAAGTGCACCGTGTACCAGAAGCCTTCTGAGCACAATCAAGGGATACACGGCTCTGGGACCATCCCTCACTATGCAGGTGAAAGGGCCGGCAACTCATCTGCTCTCTATGGCTAGCGTTCCACAGCTTTGAAACAGCCCCAGGAGCACGGTTCTTGGGCCGGCTTTCTTTCCATGCGGGTCTGCCACGTTGAGGACACCTAAGCTGCCCTGAAAGAAACCACCGGGGCTCCAATCCACTTTGGGGTCTCCTGCTCGACGTCTCTCTAAGTGAGGCAGAAAGTAGACTTTAGGTCCAGCCCGAAATAATGTAGAGATTGACCGTGAGCCTTGCTAGGCATTTGGAACATGCAAAGTCACCTAGGCCTCCTGAGGGCATTTAGAGGATTATGCCATTCAGCACATGCAGAACACACTGCATCCCAATGTTTCATCGCAGAAGGGCGAATTGTGTTCCCAGGGCCTCCTTTGGCTTGTCAGAGAAGAGAGGTATATGTGCTGGGTGATCCGGTGTATAATGGAGAAGCCTGGAAAACGGCAGTATTTTCCCCCTTTTGAAAGGTAGATAGTGGCGGCCTCAAGGCTGACTGAAAGACAGTGCTGTTACCCGTCTTCTAGTCACTGCTAGGAATGCCTCAGGGAAGAAAGTGAGTTTTCTCCTATGAATCCAGGTGGTCGCCTGTGCCTTGCTAGGAGTTCACCCCACCGCTTGCCCTAGCTAAAGTGCGAAGTAAACGTGACCCCCAGGCCTCAAGGTAAGCACGAGCGTTTCCTATCAGCAAAGTGTGCTGTGCAGCCATCTCCATGAACCCTGACTCGATAGAGTGCTTTAAATCCTCTACGGCTCTCCAGAGGCCTCAGAGAGACACGTATGAATTCCCTTCTGAGGGAGAGCGTGGGTGCCGTGAGTCCCCTTTTTGTTTTCCGAGCAACACAGCGCAGAACAGGCTGTTGGGGTCAACCCTTTCTATGCAGAGGGAAAGGCAATGAACTGATCCTCGCTTGCATAGCTTGATTTCTACCGCTGTAAAGCAGCCCCAGGACAACGTTTTTGCCAGTATTACATTCAACGTGGCTCTCCCTCTGTGGAGGCCCTCTGAACTGCACTGAAAGAATCCCTGAGCCTACAGAGCCCCCTGGCAACTCTTAACTGTCATCTCTCTATTGTGACGCAAGGTCCACAGTAGGTCCAGCCTGACAGAAAGAACAGAAAAACCGGTCAACTTGTGAGACTTTTGGACGATCCAAAGTCACCTAGGCCTGTCTAAGTCATTAAGCAGGTAATGCTCTGCACGGCATGCAAAAGTCCCCGCCTGCAACGAAGTGTGATCATAGAAAGGCCCCGTGTGGCCGAAAGTCTCCAGTAGACAGTCAGTGAGTGATGGTAATTGCGCTGTGGGGTCAAGTTGGAAACTGGAGCATGTGAGAGAAGCCCGACTCTCCCCCTTTGGAAAGCAACTTCGATGCAGCTTCCAAGCTGCCTGAACACCACACCACCAGGACACTGTTCACTGCACAGATGCCTCTGAGGAGCAGTGAGCTTTTGCCAAAGAAACCAAACGCTTGCGCTTCCTTCCTGGGAGCTCAGCCCAGAGCATACTGTAGCTAAAGTGCCAACTAAATGTGACCTCTAGTCTCGAGGTAAGGTGCACATTTTCCCTTTACCAGAGGCAGGGGTGCACCAGTTTCCAGGAAGGCTTAGTCAATGGACGGCTTTAGCTTTAGTGTGCCTCACAGCGCTCAAGCCTCTCACGGGGGCATTTCTTTCCAGGGAAGTGCACCGTGTACCAGAAGCCTTCTGAGCACAATCAAGGGATACACGGCTCTGGGACCATCCCTCACTATGCAGGTGAAAGGGCCGGCAACTCATCTGCTCTCTATGGCTAGCGTTCCACAGCTTTGAAACAGCCCCAGGAGCACGGTTCTTGGGCCGGCTTTCTTTCCATGCGGGTCTGCCACGTTGAGGACACCTAAGCTGCCCTGAAAGAAACCACCGGGGCTCCAATCCACTTTGGGGTCTCCTGCTCGACGTCTCTCTAAGTGAGGCAGAAAGTAGACTTTAGGTCCAGCCCGAAATAAAGTAGAGATTGACCGTGAGCCTTGCTAGGCATTTGGAACATGCAAAGTCACCTAGGCCTCCTGAGGGCATTTAGAGGATTATGCCATTCAGCACATGCAGAACACACTGCATCCCAATGTTTCATCGCAGAAGGGCGAATTGTGTTCCAAGGGCCTCCTTTGGCTTGTCAGAGAAGAGAGGTATATGTGCTGGGTGATCCGGTGTATAATGGAGAAGCCTGGAAAACGGCAGTATTTTCCCCCTTTTGAAAGGTAGATAGTGGCGGCCTCAAGGCTGACTGAAAGACAGTGCTGTTACCCGTCTTCTAGTCACTGCTAGGAATGCCTCAGGGAAGAAAGTGAGTTTTCTCCTATGAATCCAGGTGGTCGCCTGTGCCTTGCTAGGAGTTCACCCCACCGCTTGCCCTAGCTAAAGTGCGAAGTAAACGTGACCCCCAGGCCTCAAGGTAAGCACGAGCGTTTCCTATCAGCAAAGTGTGCTGTGCAGCCATCTCCATGAACCCTGACTCGATAGAGTGCTTTAAATCCTCTACGGCTCTCCAGAGGCCTCAGAGAGACACGTATGAATTCCCTTCTGAGGGAGAGCGTGGGTGCCGTGAGTCCCCTTTTTGTTTTCCGAGCAACACAGCGCAGAACAGGCTGTTGGGGTCAACCCTTTCTATGCAGAGGGAAAGGCAATGAACTGATCCTCGCTTGCATAGCTTGATTTCTACCGCTGTAAAGCAGCCCCAGGACAACGTTTTTGCCAGTATTACATTCAACGTGGCTCTCCCTCTGTGGAGGCCCTCTGAACTGCACTGAAAGAATCCCTGAGCCTACAGAGCCCCCTGGCAACTCTTACCTGTCATCTCTCTATTGTGACGCAAGGTCCACTGTAGGTCCAGCCTGACAGAAAGAACAGAAAAACCGGTCAACTTGTGAGACTTTTGGACGATCCAAAGTCACCTAGGCCTGACTAAGTCATTAAGCAGGTAATGCTCTGCACGGCATGCAAAAGTCCCCGCCTGCAACGAAGTGTGATCATAGAAAGGCCCCGTGTGGCCGAAAGTCTCCAGTAGACAGTCAGTGAGTGATGGTAATTGCGCTGTGGGGTCAAGTTGGAAACTGGAGCATGTGAGAGAAGCCCGACTCTCCCCCTTTGGAAAGCAACTTCGATGCAGCTTCCAAGCTGCCTGAACACCACACCACCAGGACACTGTTCACTGCACAGATGCCTCTGAGGAGCAGTGAGCTTTTGCCAAAGAAACCAAACGCTTGCGCTTCCTTCCTGGGAGCTCAGCCCAGAGCATACTGTAGCTAAAGTGCCAACTAAATGTGACCTCTAGTCTCGAGGTAAGGTGCACATTTTCCCTTTACCAGAGGCAGGGGTGCACCAGTTTCCAGGAAGGCTTAGTCAATGGACGGCTTTAGCTTTAGTGTGCCTCACAGCGCTCAAGCCTCTCACGGGGGCATTTCTTTCCAGGGAAGTGCACCGTGTACCAGAAGCCTTCTGAGCACAATCAAGGGATACACGGCTCTGGGACCATCCCTCACTATGCAGGTGAAAGGGCCGGCAACTCATCTGTTCTCTATGGCTAGCGTTCCACAGCTTTGAAACAGCCCCAGGAGCACGGTTCTTGGGCCGGCTTTCTTTCCATGCGGGTCTGCCACGTTGAGGACACCTAAGCTGCCCTGAAAGAAACCACCGGGGCTCCAATCCACTTTGGGGTCTCCTGCTCGACGTCTCTCTAAGTGAGGCAGAAAGTAGACTTTAGGTCCAGCCCGAAATAAAGTAGAGATTGACCGTGAGCCTTGCTAGGCATTTGGAACATGCAAAGTCACCTAGGCCTCCTGAGGGCATTTAGAGGATTATGCCATTCAGCACATGCAGAACACACTGCATCCCAATGTTTCATCGCAGAAGGCCGAATTGTGTTCCAAGGGCCTCCTTTGGCTTGTCAGAGAAGAGAGGTATATGTGCTGGGTGATCCGGTGTATAATGGAGAAGCCTGGAAAACGGCAGTATTTTCCCCCTTTTGAAAGGTAGATAGTGGCGGCCTCAAGGCTGACTGAAAGACAGTGCTGTTACCCGTCTTCTAGTCACTGCTAGGAATGCCTCAGGGAAGAAAGTGAGTTTTCGCCTATGAATCCAGGTGGTCGCCTGTGCCTTGCTAGGAGTTCACCCCACCGCTTGCCCTAGCTAAAGTGCGAAGTAAACGTGACCCCCAGGCCTCAAGGTAAGCACGAGCGTTTCCTATCAGCAAAGTGTGCTGTGCAGCCATCTCCATGAACCCTGACTCGATAGAGTGCTTTAAATCCTCTACGGCTCTCCAGAGGCCTCAGAGAGACACGTAGGAATTCCCTTCTGAGGGAGAGCGTGGGTGCCGTGAGTCCCCTTTTTGTTTTCCGAGCAACACAGCGCAGAACAGGCTGTTGGGGTCAACCCTTTCTATGCAGAGGGAAAGGCAATGAACTGATCCTCGCTTGCATAGCTTGATTTCTACCGCTGTAAAGCAGCCCCAGGACAACGTTTTTGCCAGTATTACATTCAACGTGGCTCTCCCTCTGTGGAGGCCCTCTGAACTGCACTGAAAGAATCCCTGAGCCTACAGAGCCCCCTGGCAACTCTTACCTGTCATCTCTCTATTGTGACGCAAGGTCCACTGTAGGTCCAGCCTGACAGAAAGAACAGAAAAACCGGTCAACTTGTGAGACTTTTGGACGATCCAAAGTCACCTAGGCCTGACTAAGTCATTAAGCAGGTAATGCTCTGCACGGCATGCAAAAGTCCCCGCCTGCAACGAAGTGTGATCATAGAAAGGCCCCGTGTGGCCGAAAGTCTCCAGTAGACAGTCAGTGAGTGATGGTAATTGCGCTGTGGGGTCAAGTTGGAAACTGGAGCATGTGAGAGAAGCCCGACTCTCCCCCTTTGGAAAGCAACTTCGATGCAGCTTCCAAGCTGCCTGAACACCACACCACCAGGACACTGTTCACTGCACAGATGCCTCTGAGGAGCAGTGAGCTTTTGCCAAAGAAACCAAACGCTTGCGCTTCCTTCCTGGGAGCTCAGCCCAGAGCATACTGTAGCTAAAGTGCCAACTAAATGTGACCTCTAGTCTCGAGGTAAGGTGCACATTTTCCCTTTACCAGAGGCAGGGGTGCACCAGTTTCCAGGAAGGCTTAGTCAATGGACGGCTTTAGCTTTAGTGTGCCTCACAGCGCTCAAGCCTCTCACGGGGGCATTTCTTTCCAGGGAAGTGCACCGTGTACCAGAAGCCTTCTGAGCACAATCAAGGGATACACGGCTCTGGGACCATCCCTCACTATGCAGGTGAAAGGGCCGGCAACTCATCTGTTCTCTATGGCTAGCGTTCCACAGCTTTGAAACAGCCCCAGGAGCACGGTTCTTGGGCCGGCTTTCTTTCCATGCGGGTCTGCCACGTTGAGGACACCTAAGCTGCCCTGAAAGAAACCACCGGGGCTCCAATCCACTTTGGGGTCTCCTGCTCGACGTCTCTCTAAGTGAGGCAGAAAGTAGACTTTAGGTCCAGCCCGAAATAAAGTAGAGATTGACCGTGAGCCTTGCTAGGCATTTGGAACATGCAAAGTCACCTAGGCCTCCTGAGGGCATTTAGAGGATTATGCCATTCAGCACATGCAGAACACACTGCATCCCAATGTTTCATCGCAGAAGGGCGAATTGTGTTCCAAGGGCCTCCTTTGGCTTGTCAGAGAAGAGAGGTATATGTGCTGGGTGATCCGGTGTATAATGGAGAAGCCTGGAAAACGGCAGTATTTTCCCCCTTTTGAAAGGTAGATAGTGGCGGCCTCAAGGCTGACTGAAAGACAATGCTGTTACCCGTCTTCTAGTCACTGCTAGGAATGCCTCAGGGAAGAAAGTGAGTTTTCTCCTATGAATCCAGGTGGTCGCCTGTGCCTTGCTAGGAGTTCACCCCACCGCTTGCCCTAGCTAAAGTGCGAAGTAAACGTGACCCCCAGGCCTCAAGGTAAGCACGAGCGTTTCCTATCAGCAAAGTGTGCTGTGCAGCCATCTCCATGAACCCTGACTCGATAGAGTGCTTTAAATCCTCTACGGCTCTCCAGAGGCCTCAGAGAGACACGTATGAATTCCCTTCTGAGGGAGAGCGTGGGTGCCGTGAGTCCCCTTTTTGTTTTCCGAGCAACACAGCGCAGAACAGGCTGTTGGGGTCAACCCTTTCTATGCAGAGGGAAAGGCAATGAACTGATCCTCGCTTGCATAGCTTGATTTCTACCGCTGTAAAGCAGCCCCAGGACAACGTTTTTGCCAGTATTACATTCAACGTGGCTCTCCCTCTGTGGAGGCCCTCTGAACTGCACTGAAAGAATCCCTGAGCCTACAGAGCCCCCTGGCAACTCTTACCTGTCATCTCTCTATTGTGACGCAAGGTCCACTGTAGGTCCAGCCTGACAGAAAGAACAGAAAAACCGGTCAACTTGTGAGACTTTTGGACGATCCAAAGTCACCTAGGCCTGACTAAGTCATTAAGCAGGTAATGCTCTGCACGGCATGCAAAAGTCCCCGCCTGCAACGAAGTGTGATCATAGAAAGGCCCCGTGTGGCCGAAAGTCTCCAGTAGACAGTCAGTGAGTGATGGTAATTGCGCTGTGGGGTCAAGTTGGAAACTGGAGCATGTGAGAGAAGCCCGACTCTCCCCCTTTGGAAAGCAACTTCGATGCAGCTTCCAAGCTGCCTGAACACCACACCACCAGGACACTGTTCACTGCACAGATGCCTCTGTGGAGCAGTGAGCTTTTGCCAAAGAAACCAAACGCTTGCGCTTCCTTCCTGGGAGCTCAGCCCAGAGCATACTGTAGCTAAAGTGCCAACTAAATGTGACCTCTAGTCTCGAGGTAAGGTGCACATTTTCCCTTTACCAGAGGCAGGGGTGCACCAGTTTCCAGGAAGGCTTAGTCAATGGACGGCTTTAGCTTTAGTGTGCCTCACAGCGCTCAAGCCTCTCACGGGGGCATTTCTTTCCAGGGAAGTGCACCGTGTACCAGAAGCCTTCTGAGCACAATCAAGGGATACACGGCTCTGGGACCATCCCTCACTATGCAGGTGAAAGGGCCGGCAACTCATCTGTTCTCTATGGCTAGCGTTCCACAGCTTTGAAACAGCCCCAGGAGCACGGTTCTTGGGCCGGCTTTCTTTCCATGCGGGTCTGCCACGTTGAGGACACCTAAGCTGCCCTGAAAGAAACCACCGGGGCTCCAATCCACTTTGGGGTCTCCTGCTCGACGTCTCTCTAAGTGAGGCAGAAAGTAGACTTTAGGTCCAGCCCGAAATAATGTAGAGATTGACCGTGAGCCTTGCTAGGCATTTGGAACATGCAAAGTCACCTAGGCCTCCTGAGGGCATTTAGAGGATTATGCCATTCAGCACATGCAGAACACACTGCATCCCAATGTTTCATCGCAGAAGGGCGAATTGTGTTCCAAGGGCCTCCTTTGGCTTGTCAGAGAAGAGAGGTATATGTGCTGGGTGATCCGGTGTATAATGGAGAAGCCTGGAAAACGGCAGTATTTTCCCCCTTTTGAAAGGTAGATAGTGGCGGCCTCAAGGCTGACTGAAAGACAGTGCTGTTACCCGTCTTCTAGTCACTGCTAGGAATGCCTCAGGGAAGAAAGTGAGTTTTCTCCTATGAATCCAGGTGGTCGCCTGTGCCTTGCTAGGAGTTCACCCCACCGCTTGCCCTAGCTAAAGTGCGAAGTAAACGTGACCCCCAGGCCTCAAGGTAAGCACGAGCGTTTCCTATCAGCAAAGTGTGCTGTGCAGCCATCTCCATGAACCCTGACTCGATAGAGTGCTTTAAATCCTCTACGGCTCTCCAGAGGCCTCAGAGAGACACGTAGGAATTCCCTTCTGAGGGAGAGCGTGGGTGCCGTGAGTCCCCTTTTTGTTTTCCGAGCAACACAGCGCAGAACAGGCTGTTGGGGTCAACCCTTTCTATGCAGAGGGAAAGGCAATGAACTGATCCTCGCTTGCATAGCTTGATTTCTACCGCTGTAAAGCAGCCCCAGGACAACGTTTTTGCCAGTATTACATTCAACGTGGCTCTCCCTCTGTGGAGGCCCTCTGAACTGCACTGAAAGAATCCCTGAGCCTACAGAGCCCCCTGGCAACTCTTACCTGTCATCTCTCTATTGTGACGCAAGGTCCACTGTAGGTCCAGCCTGACAGAAAGAACAGAAAAACCGGTCAACTTGTGAGACTTTTGGACGATCCAAAGTCACCTAGGCCTGACTAAGTCATTAAGCAGGTAATGCTCTGCACGGCATGCAAAAGTCCCCGCCTGCAACGAAGTGTGATCATAGAAAGGCCCCGTGTGGCCGAAAGTCTCCAGTAGACAGTCAGTGAGTGATGGTAATTGCGCTGTGGGGTCAAGTTGGAAACTGGAGCATGTGAGAGAAGCCCGACTCTCCCCCTTTGGAAAGCAACTTCGATGCAGCTTCCAAGCTGCCTGAACACCACACCACCAGGACACTGTTCACTGCACAGATGCCTCTGAGGAGCAGTGAGCTTTTGCCAAAGAAACCAAACGCTTGCGCTTCCTTCCTGGGAGCTCAGCCCAGAGCATACTGTAGCTAAAGTGCCAACTAAATGTGACCTCTAGTCTCGAGGTAAGGTGCACATTTTCCCTTTACCAGAGGCAGGGGTGCACCAGTTTCCAGGAAGGCTTAGTCAATGGACGGCTTTAGCTTTAGTGTGCCTCACAGCGCTCAAGCCTCTCACGGGGGCATTTCTTTCCAGGGAAGTGCACCGTGTACCAGAAGCCTTCTGAGCACAATCAAGGGATACACGGCTCTGGGACCATCCCTCACTATGCAGGTGAAAGGGCCGGCAACTCATCTGTTCTCTATGGCTAGCGTTCCACAGCTTTGAAACAGCCCCAGGAGCACGGTTCTTGGGCCGGCTTTCTTTCCATGCGGGTCTGCCACGTTGAGGACACCTAAGCTGCCCTGAAAGAAACCACCGGGGCTCCAATCCACTTTGGGGTCTCCTGCTCGACGTCTCTCTAAGTGAGGCAGAAAGTAGACTTTAGGTCCAGCCCGAAATAATGTAGAGATTGACCGTGAGCCTTGCTAGGCATTTGGAACATGCAAAGTCACCTAGGCCTCCTGAGGGCATTTAGAGGATTATGCCATTCAGCACATGCAGAACACACTGCATCCCAATGTTTCATCGCAGAAGGGCGAATTGTGTTCCAAGGGCCTCCTTTGGCTTGTCAGAGAAGAGAGGTATATGTGCTGGGTGATCCGGTGTATAATGGAGAAGCCTGGAAAACGGCAGTATTTTCCCCCTTTTGAAAGGTAGATAGTGGCGGCCTCAAGGCTGACTGAAAGACAGTGCTGTTACCCGTCTTCTAGTCACTGCTAGGAATGCCTCAGGGAAGAAAGTGAGTTTTCTCCTATGAATCCAGGTGGTCGCCTGTGCCTTGCTAGGAGTTCACCCCACCGCTTGCCCTAGCTAAAGTGCGAAGTAAACGTGACCCCCAGGCCTCAAGGTAAGCACGAGCGTTTCCTATCAGCAAAGTGTGCTGTGCAGCCATCTCCATGAACCCTGACTCGATAGAGTGCTTTAAATCCTCTACGGCTCTCCAGAGGCCTCAGAGAGACACGTAGGAATTCCCTTCTGAGGGAGAGCGTGGGTGCCGTGAGTCCCCTTTTTGTTTTCCGAGCAACACAGCGCAGAACAGGCTGTTGGGGTCAACCCTTTCTATGCAGAGGGAAAGGCAATGAACTGATCCTCGCTTGCATAGCTTGATTTCTACCGCTGTAAAGCAGCCCCAGGACAACGATTTTGCCAGTATTACATTCAACGTGGCTCTCCCTCTGTGGAGGCCCTCTGAACTGCACTGAAAGAATCCCTGAGCCTACAGAGCCCCCTGGCAACTCTTACCTGTCATCTCTCTATTGTGACGCAAGGTCCACTGTAGGTCCAGCCTGACAGAAAGAACAGAAAAACCGGTCAACTTGTGAGACTTTTGGACGATCCAAAGTCACCTAGGCCTGACTAAGTCATTAAGCAGGTAATGCTCTGCACGGCATGCAAAAGTCCCCGCCTGCAACGAAGTGTGATCATAGAAAGGCCCCGTGTGGCCGAAAGTCTCCAGTAGACAGTCAGTGAGTGATGGTAATTGCGCTGTGGGGTCAAGTTGGAAACTGGAGCATGTGAGAGAAGCCCGACTCTCCCCCTTTGGAAAGCAACTTCGATGCAGCTTCCAAGCTGCCTGAACACCACACCACCAGGACACTGTTCACTGCACAGATGCCTCTGTGGAGCAGTGAGCTTTTGCCAAAGAAACCAAACGCTTGCGCTTCCTTCCTGGGAGCTCAGCCCAGAGCATACTGTAGCTAAAGTGCCAACTAAATGTGACCTCTAGTCTCGAGGTAAGGTGCACATTTTCCCTTTACCAGAGGCAGGGGTGCACCAGTTTCCAGGAAGGCTTAGTCAATGGACGGCTTTAGCTTTAGTGTGCCTCACAGCGCTCAAGCCTCTCACGGGGGCATTTCTTTCCAGGGAAGTGCACCGTGTACCAGAAGCCTTCTGAGCACAATCAAGGGATACACGGCTCTGGGACCATCCCTCACTATGCAGGTGAAAGGGCCGGCAACTCATCTGTTCTCTATGGCTAGCGTTCCACAGCTTTGAAACAGCCCCAGGAGCACGGTTCTTGGGCCGGCTTTCTTTCCATGCGGGTCTGCCACGTTGAGGACACCTAAGCTGCCCTGAAAGAAACCACCGGGGCTCCAATCCACTTTGGGGTCTCCTGCTCGACGTCTCTCTAAGTGAGGCAGAAAGTAGACTTTAGGTCCAGCCCGAAATAATGTAGAGATTGACCGTGAGCCTTGCTAGGCATTTGGAACATGCAAAGTCACCTAGGCCTCCTGAGGGCATTTAGAGGATTATGCCATTCAGCACATGCAGAACACACTGCATCCCAATGTTTCATCGCAGAAGGGCGAATTGTGTTCCAAGGGCCTCCTTTGGCTTGTCAGAGAAGAGAGGTATATGTGCTGGGTGATCCGGTGTATAATGGAGAAGCCTGGAAAACGGCAGTATTTTCCCCCTTTTGAAAGGTAGATAGTGGCGGCCTCAAGGCTGACTGAAAGACAGTGCTGTTACCCGTCTTCTAGTCACTGCTAGGAATGCCTCAGGGAAGAAAGTGAGTTTTCTCCTATGAATCCAGGTGGTCGCCTGTGCCTTGCTAGGAGTTCACCCCACCGCTTGCCCTAGCTAAAGTGCGAAGTAAACGTGACCCCCAGGCCTCAAGGTAAGCACGAGCGTTTCCTATCAGCAAAGTGTGCTGTGCAGCCATCTCCATGAACCCTGACTCGATAGAGTGCTTTAAATCCTCTACGGCTCTCCAGAGGCCTCAGAGAGACACGTATGAATTCCCTTCTGAGGGAGAGCGTGGGTGCCGTGAGTCCCCTTTTTGTTTTCCGAGCAACACAGCGCAGAACAGGCTGTTGGGGTCAACCCTTTCTATGCAGAGGGAAAGGCAATGAACTGATCCTCGCTTGCATAGCTTGATTTCTACCGCTGTAAAGCAGCCCCAGGACAACGTTTTTGCCAGTATTACATTCAACGTGGCTCTCCCTCTGTGGAGGCCCTCTGAACTGCACTGAAAGAATCCCTGAGCCTACAGAGCCCCCTGGCAACTCTTACCTGTCATCTCTCTATTGTGACGCAAGGTCCACTGTAGGTCCAGCCTGACAGAAAGAACAGAAAAACCGGTCAACTTGTGAGACTTTTGGACGATCCAAAGTCACCTAGGCCTGACTAAGTCATTAAGCAGGTAATGCTCTGCACGGCATGCAAAAGTCCCCGCCTGCAACGAAGTGTGATCATAGAAAGGCCCCGTGTGGCCGAAAGTCTCCAGTAGACAGTCAGTGAGTGATGGTAATTGCGCTGTGGGGTCAAGTTGGAAACTGGAGCATGTGAGAGAAGCCCGACTCTCCCCCTTTGGAAAGCAACTTCGATGCAGCTTCCAAGCTGCCTGAACACCACACCACCAGGACACTGTTCACTGCACAGATGCCTCTGAGGAGCAGTGAGCTTTTGCCAAAGAAACCAAACGCTTGCGCTTCCTTCCTGGGAGCTCAGCCCAGAGCATACTGTAGCTAAAGTGCCAACTAAATGTGACCTCTAGTCTCGAGGTAAGGTGCACATTTTCCCTTTACCAGAGGCAGGGGTGCACCAGTTTCCAGGAAGGCTTAGTCAATGGACGGCTTTAGCTTTAGTGTGCCTCACAGCGCTCAAGCCTCTCACGGGGGCATTTCTTTCCAGGGAAGTGCACCGTGTACCAGAAGCCTTCTGAGCACAATCAAGGGATACACGGCTCTGGGACCATCCCTCACTATGCAGGTGAAAGGGCCGGCAACTCATCTGTTCTCTATGGCTAGCGTTCCACAGCTTTGAAACAGCCCCAGGAGCACGGTTCTTGGGCCGGCTTTCTTTCCATGCGGGTCTGCCACGTTGAGGACACCTAAGCTGCCCTGAAAGAAACCACCGGGGCTCCAATCCACTTTGGGGTCTCCTGCTCGACGTCTCTCTAAGTGAGGCAGAAAGTAGACTTTAGGTCCAGCCCGAAATAATGTAGAGATTGACCGTGAGCCTTGCTAGGCATTTGGAACATGCAAAGTCACCTAGGCCTCCTGAGGGCATTTAGAGGATTATGCCATTCAGCACATGCAGAACACACTGCATCCCAATGTTTCATCGCAGAAGGGCGAATTGTGTTCCAAGGGCCTCCTTTGGCTTGTCAGAGAAGAGAGGTATATGTGCTGGGTGATCCGGTGTATAATGGAGAAGCCTGGAAAACGGCAGTATTTTCCCCCTTTTGAAAGGTAGATAGTGGCGGCCTCAAGGCTGACTGAAAGACAGTGCTGTTACCCGTCTTCTAGTCACTGCTAGGAATGCCTCAGGGAAGAAAGTGAGTTTTCTCCTATGAATCCAGGTGGTCGCCTGTGCCTTGCTAGGAGTTCACCCCACCGCTTGCCCTAGCTAAAGTGCGAAGTAAACGTGACCCCCAGGCCTCAAGGTAAGCACGAGCGTTTCCTATCAGCAAAGTGTGCTGTGCAGCCATCTCCATGAACCCTGACTCGATAGAGTGCTTTAAATCCTCTACGGCTCTCCAGAGGCCTCAGAGAGACACGTATGAATTCCCTTCTGAGGGAGAGCGTGGGTGCCGTGAGTCCCCTTTTTGTTTTCCGAGCAACACAGCGCAGAACAGGCTGTTGGGGTCAACCCTTTCTATGCAGAGGGAAAGGCAATGAACTGATCCTCGCTTGCATAGCTTGATTTCTACCGCTGTAAAGCAGCCCCAGGACAACGTTTTTGCCAGTATTACATTCAACGTGGCTCTCCCTCTGTGGAGGCCCTCTGAACTGCACTGAAAGAATCCCTGAGCCTACAGAGCCCCCTGGCAACTCTTACCTGTCATCTCTCTATTGTGACGCAAGGTCCACTGTAGGTCCAGCCTGACAGAAAGAACAGAAAAACCGGTCAACTTGTGAGACTTTTGGACGATCCAAAGTCACCTAGGCCTGACTAAGTCATTAAGCAGGTAATGCTCTGCACGGCATGCAAAAGTCCCCGCCTGCAACGAAGTGTGATCATAGAAAGGCCCCGTGTGGCCGAAAGTCTCCAGTAGACAGTCAGTGAGTGATGGTAATTGCGCTGTGGGGTCAAGTTGGAAACTGGAGCATGTGAGAGAAGCCCGACTCTCCCCCTTTGGAAAGCAACTTCGATGCAGCTTCCAAGCTGCCTGAACACCACACCACCAGGACACTGTTCACTGCACAGATGCCTCTGAGGAGCAGTGAGCTTTTGCCAAAGAAACCAAACGCTTGCGCTTCCTTCCTGGGAGCTCAGCCCAGAGCATACTGTAGCTAAAGTGCCAACTAAATGTGACCTCTAGTCTCGAGGTAAGGTGCACATTTTCCCTTTACCAGAGGCAGGGGTGCACCAGTTTCCAGGAAGGCTTAGTCAATGGACGGCTTTAGCTTTAGTGTGCCTCACAGCGCTCAAGCCTCTCACGGGGGCATTTCTTTCCAGGGAAGTGCACCGTGTACCAGAAGCCTTCTGAGCACAATCAAGGGATACACGGCTCTGGGACCATCCCTCACTATGCAGGTGAAAGGGCCGGCAACTCATCTGTTCTCTATGGCTAGCGTTCCACAGCTTTGAAACAGCCCCAGGAGCACGGTTCTTGGGCCGGCTTTCTTTCCATGCGGGTCTGCCACGTTGAGGACACCTAAGCTGCCCTGAAAGAAACCACCGGGGCTCCAATCCACTTTGGGGTCTCCTGCTCGACGTCTCTCTAAGTGAGGCAGAAAGTAGACTTTAGGTCCAGCCCGAAATAATGTAGAGATTGACCGTGAGCCTTGCTAGGCATTTGGAACATGCAAAGTCACCTAGGCCTCCTGAGGGCATTTAGAGGATTATGCCATTCAGCACATGCAGAACACACTGCATCCCAATGTTTCATCGCAGAAGGGCGAATTGTGTTCCAAGGGCCTCCTTTGGCTTGTCAGAGAAGAGAGGTATATGTGCTGGGTGATCCGGTGTATAATTGAGAAGCCTGGAAAACGGCAGTATTTTCCCCCTTTTGAAAGGTAGATAGTGGCGGCCTCAAGGCTGACTGAAAGACAGTGCTGTTACCCGTCTTCTAGTCACTGCTAGGAATGCCTCAGGGAAGAAAGTGAGTTTTCTCCTATGAATCCAGGTGGTCGCCTGTGCCTTGCTAGGAGTTCACCCCACCGCTTGCCCTAGCTAAAGTGCGAAGTAAACGTGACCCCCAGGCCTCAAGGTAAGCACGAGCGTTTCCTATCAGCAAAGTGTGCTGTGCAGCCATCTCCATGAACCCTGACTCGATAGAGTGCTTTAAATCCTCTACGGCTCTCCAGAGGCCTCAGAGAGACACGTATGAATTCCCTTCTGAGGGAGAGCGTGGGTGCCGTGAGTCCCCTTTTTGTTTTCCGAGCAACACAGCGCAGAACAGGCTGTTGGGGTCAACCCTTTCTATGCAGAGGGAAAGGCAATGAACTGATCCTCGCTTGCATAGCTTGATTTCTACCGCTGTAAAGCAGCCCCAGGACAACGTTTTTGCCAGTATTACATTCAACGTGGCTCTCCCTCTGTGGAGGCCCTCTGAACTGCACTGAAAGAATCCCTGAGCCTACAGAGCCCCCTGGCAACTCTTACCTGTCATCTCTCTATTGTGACGCAAGGTCCACTGTAGGTCCAGCCTGACAGAAAGAACAGAAAAACCGGTCAACTTGTGAGACTTTTGGACGATCCAAAGTCACCTAGGCCTGACTAAGTCATTAAGCAGGTAATGCTCTGCACGGCATGCAAAAGTCCCCGCCTGCAACGAAGTGTGATCATAGAAAGGCCCCGTGTGGCCGAAAGTCTCCAGTAGACAGTCAGTGAGTGATGGTAATTGCGCTGTGGGGTCAAGTTGGAAACTGGAGCATGTGAGAGAAGCCCGACTCTCCCCCTTTGGAAAGCAACTTCGATGCAGCTTCCAAGCTGCCTGAACACCACACCACCAGGACACTGTTCACTGCACAGATGCCTCTGAGGAGCAGTGAGCTTTTGCCAAAGAAACCAAACGCTTGCGCTTCCTTCCTGGGAGCTCAGCCCAGAGCATACTGTAGCTAAAGTGCCAACTAAATGTGACCTCTAGTCTCGAGGTAAGGTGCACATTTTCCCTTTACCAGAGGCAGGGGTGCACCAGTTTCCAGGAAGGCTTAGTCAATGGACGGCTTTAGCTTTAGTGTGCCTCACAGCGCTCAAGCCTCTCACGGGGGCATTTCTTTCCAGGGAAGTGCACCGTGTACCAGAAGCCTTCTGAGCACAATCAAGGGATACACGGCTCTGGGACCATCCCTCACTATGCAGGTGAAAGGGCCGGCAACTAATCTGTTCTCTATGGCTAGCGTTCCACAGCTTTGAAACAGCCCCAGGAGCACGGTTCTTGGGCCGGCTTTCTTTCCATGCGGGTCTGCCACGTTGAGGACACCTAAGCTGCCCTGAAAGAAACCACCGGGGCTCCAATCCACTTTGGGGTCTCCTGCTCGACGTCTCTCTAAGTGAGGCAGAAAGTAGACTTTAGGTCCAGCCCGAAATAATGTAGAGATTGACCGTGAGCCTTGCTAGGCATTTGGAACATGCAAAGTCACCTAGGCCTCCTGAGGGCATTTAGAGGATTATGCCATTCAGCACATGCAGAACACACTGCATCCCAATGTTTCATCGCAGAAGGGCGAATTGTGTTCCAAGGGCCTCCTTTGGCTTGTCAGAGAAGAGAGGTATATGTGCTGGGTGATCCGGTGTATAATGGAGAAGCCTGGAAAACGGCAGTATTTTCCCCCTTTTGAAAGGTAGATAGTGGCGGCCTCAAGGCTGACTGAAAGACAGTGCTGTTACCCGTCTTCTAGTCACTGCTAGGAATGCCTCAGGGAAGAAAGTGAGTTTTCTCCTATGAATCCAGGTGGTCGCCTGTGCCTTGCTAGGAGTTCACCCCACCGCTTGCCCTAGCTAAAGTGCGAAGTAAACGTGACCCCCAGGCCTCAAGGTAAGCACGAGCGTTTCCTATCAGCAAAGTGTGCTGTGCAGCCATCTCCATGAACCCTGACTCGATAGAGTGCTTTAAATCCTCTACGGCTCTCCAGAGGCCTCAGAGAGACACGTATGAATTCCCTTCTGAGGGAGAGCGTGGGTGCCGTGAGTCCCCTTTTTGTTTTCCGAGCAACACAGCGCAGAACAGGCTGTTGGGGTCAACCCTTTCTATGCAGAGGGAAAGGCAATGAACTGATCCTCGCTTGCATAGCTTGATTTCTACCGCTGTAAAGCAGCCCCAGGACAACGTTTTTGCCAGTATTACATTCAACGTGGCTCTCCCTCTGTGGAGGCCCTCTGAACTGCACTGAAAGAATCCCTGAGCCTACAGAGCCCCCTGGCAACTCTTACCTGTCATCTCTCTATTGTGACGCAAGGTCCACTGTAGGTCCAGCCTGACAGAAAGAACAGAAAAACCGGTCAACTTGTGAGACTTTTGGACGATCCAAAGTCACCTAGGCCTGACTAAGTCATTAAGCAGGTAATGCTCTGCACGGCATGCAAAAGTCCCCGCCTGCAACGAAGTGTGATCATAGAAAGGCCCCGTGTGGCCGAAAGTCTCCAGTAGACAGTCAGTGAGTGATGGTAATTGCGCTGTGGGGTCAAGTTGGAAACTGGAGCATGTGAGAGAAGCCCGACTCTCCCCCTTTGGAAAGCAACTTCGATGCAGCTTCCAAGCTGCCTGAACACCACACCACCAGGACACTGTTCACTGCACAGATGCCTCTGAGGAGCAGTGAGCTTTTGCCAAAGAAACCAAACGCTTGCGCTTCCTTCCTGGGAGCTCAGCCCAGAGCATACTGTAGCTAAAGTGCCAACTAAATGTGACCTCTAGTCTCGAGGTAAGGTGCACATTTTCCCTTTACCAGAGGCAGGGGTGCACCAGTTTCCAGGAAGGCTTAGTCAATGGACGGCTTTAGCTTTAGTGTGCCTCACAGCGCTCAAGCCTCTCACGGGGGCATTTCTTTCCAGGGAAGTGCACCGTGTACCAGAAGCCTTCTGAGCACAATCAAGGGATACACGGCTCTGGGACCATCCCTCACTATGCAGGTGAAAGGGCCGGCAACTCATCTGTTCTCTATGGCTAGCGTTCCACAGCTTTGAAACAGCCCCAGGAGCACGGTTCTTGGGCCGGCTTTCTTTCCATGCGGGTCTGCCACGTTGAGGACACCTAAGCTGCCCTGAAAGAAACCACCGGGGCTCCAATCCACTTTGGGGTCTCCTGCTCGACGTCTCTCTAAGTGAGGCAGAAAGTAGACTTTAGGTCCAGCCCGAAATAATGTAGAGATTGACCGTGAGCCTTGCTAGGCATTTGGAACATGCAAAGTCACCTAGGCCTCCTGAGGGCATTTAGAGGATTATGCCATTCAGCACATGCAGAACACACTGCATCCCAATGTTTCATCGCAGAAGGGCGAATTGTGTTCCAAGGGCCTCCTTTGGCTTGTCAGAGAAGAGAGGTATATGTGCTGGGTGATCCGGTGTATAATGGAGAAGCCTGGAAAACGGCAGTATTTTCCCCCTTTTGAAAGGTAGATAGTGGCGGCCTCAAGGCTGACTGAAAGACAGTGCTGTTACCCGTCTTCTAGTCACTGCTAGGAATGCCTCAGGGAAGAAAGTGAGTTTTCTCCTATGAATCCAGGTGGTCGCCTGTGCCTTGCTAGGAGTTCACCCCACCGCTTGCCCTAGCTAAAGTGCGAAGTAAACGTGACCCCCAGGCCTCAAGGTAAGCACGAGCGTTTCCTATCAGCCAAGTGTGCTGTGCAGCCATCTCCATGAACCCCTGACTCGATAGAGTGCTTTAAATCCTCTACGGCTCTCCAGAGGCCTCAGAGAGACACGTATGAATTCCCTTCTGAGGGAGAGCGTGGGTGCCGTGAGTCCCCTTTTTTGTTTTCCGAGCAACACAGCGCAGAACAGGCTGTTGGGGTCAACCCTTTCTATGCAGAGGGAAAGGCAATGAACTGATCCTCGCTTGCATAGCTTGATTTCTACCGCTGTAAAGCAGCCCCAGGACAACGTTTTTGCCAGTATTACATTCAACGTGGCTCTCCCTCTGTGGAGGCCCTCTGAACTGCACTGAAAGAATCCCTGAGCCTACAGAGCCCCCTGGCAACTCTTACCTGTCATCTCTCTATTGTGACGCAAGGTCCACTGTAGGTCCAGCCTGACAGAAAGAACAGAAAAACCGGTCAACTTGTGAGACTTTTGGACGATCCAAAGTCACCTAGGCCTGACTAAGTCATTAAGCAGGTAATGCTCTGCACGGCATGCAAAAGTCCCCGCCTGCAACGAAGTGTGATCATAGAAAGGCCCCGTGTGGCCGAAAGTCTCCAGTAGACAGTCAGTGAGTGATGGTAATTGCGCTGTGGGGTCAAGTTGGAAACTGGAGCATGTGAGAGAAGCCCGACTCTCCCCCTTTGGAAAGCAACTTCGATGCAGCTTCCAAGCTGCCTGAACACCACACCACCAGGACACTGTTCACTGCACAGATGCCTCTGAGGAGCAGTGAGCTTTTGCCAAAGAAACCAAACGCTTGCGCTTCCTTCCTGGGAGCTCAGCCCAGAGCATACTGTAGCTAAAGTGCCAACTAAATGTGACCTCTAGTCTCGAGGTAAGGTGCACATTTTCCCTTTACCAGAGGCAGGGGTGCACCAGTTTCCAGGAAGGCTTAGTCAATGGACGGCTTTAGCTTTAGTGTGCCTCACAGCGCTCAAGCCTCTCACGGGGGCATTTCTTTCCAGGGAAGTGCACCGTGTACCAGAAGCCTTCTGAGCACAATCAAGGGATACACGGCTCTGGGACCATCCCTCACTATGCAGGTGAAAGGGCCGGCAACTCATCTGTTCTCTATGGCTAGCGTTCCACAGCTTTGAAACAGCCCCAGGAGCACGGTTCTTGGGCCGGCTTTCTTTCCATGCGGGTCTGCCACGTTGAGGACACCTAAGCTGCCCTGAAAGAACCACCGGGGCTCCAATCCACTTTGGGGTCTCCTGCTCGACGTCTCTCTAAGTGAGGCAGAAAGTAGACTTTAGGTCCAGCCCGAAATAATGTAGAGATTGACCGTGAGCCTTGCTAGGCATTTGGAACATGCAAAGTCACCTAGGCCTCCTGAGGGCATTTAGAGGATTATGCCATTCAGCACATGCAGAACACACTGCATCCCAATGTTTCATAAGGGCGAATTGTGTTCCAAGGGCCTCCTTTGGCTCGTCAGAGAAGAGAGGTATATGTGCTGGGTGATCCGGTGTATAATGGAGAAGCCTGGAAAACGGCAGTATTTTCCCCCTTTTGAAAGGTAGATAGTGGCGGCCTCAAGGCTGACTGAAAGACAGTGCTGTTACCCGTCTTCTAGTCACTGCTAGGAATGCCTCAGGGAAAGAAAGTGAGTTTTCTCCTATGAATCCAGGTGGTCGCCTGTGCCTTGCTAGGAGTTCACCCCACCGCTTGCCCTAGCTAAAAGTGCGAAGTAAACGTGACCCCCAGGCCTCAAGGTAAGCACGAGCGTTTTCCTATCAGCAAAGTTTGCTGTGCAGCCATCTCCATGAACCCTGACTCGATAGAGTGCTTTAAATCCTCTACGGGCTCTCCAGAGGCCTCAGAGAGACACGTATGAATTCCCTTCTGAGGGAGAGCGTGGGTGCCGTGAGTCCCCTTTTTGTTTTCCGAGCAACACAGCGCAGAACAGGCTGTTGGGGTCAACCCTTTCTATGCAGAGGGAAAGGCAATGAACTGATCCTCGCTTGCATAGCTTGATTTCTACCGCTGTAAAGCAGCCCCAGGACAACGTTTTTGCCAGTATTACATTCAACGTGGCTCTCCCTCTGTGGAGGCCCTCTGAACTGCACTGAAAGAATCCCTGAGCCTACAGAGCCCCCTGGCAACTCTTACCTGTCATCTCTCTATTGTGACGCAAGGTCCACTGTAGGTCCAGCCTGACAGAAAGAACAGAAAAACCGGTCAACTTGTGAGACTTTTGGACGATCCAAAGTCACCTAGGCCTGACTAAGTCATTAAGCAGGTAATGCTCTGCACGGCATGCAAAAGTCCCCGCCTGCAACGAAGTGTGATCATAGAAAGGCCCCGTGTGGCCGAAAGTCTCCAGTAGACCAGTCCAGTGAGTGATGGTAATTGCGCTGTGGGGTCAAGTTGGAAACCTGGAGCATGTGAGAGAAGCCCGACTCTCCCCCT